>NC_053026.1:341103409-341212425 GCF_003073215.2 Triticum urartu
CTGTTGGTTATTGACCGGAGAGTCATCTCGGTCATGTCTGCATGTCTCCCGAACCCGTAGGGTCTACACACTTAAGGTTCGGTGACGCTAGGGTTATAGAGATATTAGTATGCGGTAACCCGAAAGTTGTTCGGAGTCCCGGATGAGATCCCGGACGTCACGAGGAGTTCCGGAATGGTCCGGAGGTAAAGAATTATATATAGGAAGTGCTATTTCGGCCATCGGGACAAGTTTCGGGGTCACCGGTATTGTACCGGGACCACCGGAAGGGTCCCGGGGGTCCACCGGGTGGGGCCACCTGCCCCGGGGGCCACATGGGCTGTAGGGGGTGCGCCTTGGCCTATATGGGCCAAGGGCACCAGCCCCAAGAGGCCCATGCGCCAAGAGAAGAGGGAAAGGAAGAGTCCTAAAAGGGGAAGGCACCTCCGAGGTGCCTTGGGGAGGAGGGACTCCTCCCCTGGCCGCACCCTTCCTTGGAGGAAGAGCCAAGGCTGCGCCTCCCCCCTCTCCCTTGGCCCTATATATAGTGGGGGGAAGGGAGGGCAACAAAACCAAAGCCCTGGCGCCTCCCTCTCCCTCCCATGACACATCTCCCTCCTCCCGCAGCGCTTGGCGAAGCCCTGTTGGAATCCCGCTACTTCCACCACCACGCCGTCGTGCTGTTGGATCTCCATCAACCTCTCCTTCCCCCTTTCTGGATCAAGAAGGAGGAGACGTCGCTGCTCCGTACGTGTGTTGAACGCGGAGGTGCCGTCCGTTCGGTGCTAGGATCATCGGTGATTTGGATCACGACGAGTACGACTCCATCAACCCCGTTCTCTTGAACGCTTCCGCGCGCGATCTACAAGGGTATGTAGATCCACTCCTCCCTCGTTGCTAGATGACTCCATAGATAGATCTTGGTGACACGTAGGAAAATTTTGAATTTATGCTACGTTCCCCAACAGTGGCATCATGAGCTAGGTCTATGCGTAGTTTCTATGCACGAGTAGAACACAAAGTAGTTGTGGGCGTTGATTTTGTTCAATATGCTTGCCGTTGCTAGTCTTATCTTGATTCGGCGGCATCGTGGGATGAAGCGGCCCGGACCGACCTTACACGTACTCTTACGTGAGACTGGTTCCACCGACTGACATGCACTAGTTGCATAAGGTGGCTAGCGGGTGTCTGTCTCTCCTACTTTAGTCGGATCGGATTCAATGAAAAGGGTCCTTATGAAGGGTAAATAGAAATTGGCATATCACGTTGTGGTTTTTGCATAGGTAAGAAACGTTCTTGCTAGAAACCCATAGCAGCCACGTAAAACATGCAAACAAAAATTAGAGGACGTCTAACTTGTTTTTGCAGGGTATGCTATGTGATGTGATATGGCCAAAGGATGTGATGAATGATATATGTGATGTATGAGATTGATCATGTTCTTGTAATAGGAATCACGACTTGCATGTCGATGAGTATGACAACCGGCAGGAGCCATAGGAGTTGTCTTTATTTATTTATGACCTGCGTGTCAACTTAAACATCATGTAATTACTTTACTTTATTGCTAAAGTGTTAGCCATAGTAGTAGAAGTAATAGATGACGTGACAACTTCAAGAAGACACGATGATGGAGATCATGGTGTCATGCCGGTGACGATGATGATCATGGAGCCCCAAAGATGGAGATCAAGAGGAGCAAAGTGATGATGGCCATATCATGTCACTATTTGATTGCATGTGATGTTTATCATGTTTATACATCTTATTTGCTTAGAACGATGGTAGTAAATAAGATGATCCCTCATAATAATTTCAAGAAAGTGTTCCCCCTAACTGTGCACCGTTGCGAAAGTTCGTCGTTTCGAAGCACCACGTGATGATCGGGTGTGATAGATTCTTACGTTCACATACAACGGGTGTAAGCCAGATTTACACATGCGAAACACTTAGGTTGACTTGACGAGCCTAGCATGTACAGACATGGCCTCGGAACACAAGAGACCGAAAGGTCGAGCATGAGTCGTATGGTAGATACGATCAACATGAAGATGTTCACCGATGTTGACTAGTCCGTCTCACGTGATGATCGGACACGGCCTAGTTGACTCGGATCATGTAATCACTTAGATGACTAGAGGGATGTCTATCTGAGTGGGAGTTCATAAGATGAACTTAATTATCCTGAACATAGTCAAAAGGTCTTCACAAATTATGTCATAGCTCGCGCTTCAGTTCTACTGTTTAGATATGTTCCTAGAGAAAAAATTTAGTTGAAAGTTGATAGTAGCAATTATGCGGACTAGGTCCATAGACTGAGGATTGTCCTCATTGCTTCATAGAAGGCTTATGTCCTTAATGCACCGCTCAGTGTGCTGAACCTCGAACATCGTCTGTGGATGTTGCGAACATCTGACATACACGTTTTGATGACTACATGATAGTTCAGTGCGTAATGCTAAATGGTTTTGAATTGAGGCACCAAAGATGTTTTTTGAAACGTCGCGGAACATATGAGATGTTTCGAGGGCTGAAATTGGGATTTCAGGCTCGTGCCCACGTCAAGAGGTATAAGACCTCCGACGATTTTCTTAGCCTGCAAACTAAGGAGAAAAGCTCAATTGTTGAGCTTGTGCTCAGATTGTCTGAATACAACAATCGCTTGAATCGAGTGGGAGTTGATCTTCCAAATGAGATAGTGATGTTTCTCCGAAGTCATTACCACCAAGCTGCTAGAGCTTCGTGATGAACTATAATATATCAGGGACATATATGATGATCCTTGAGATATTCGCGATGTTTGACACCACAAAAGTAGAGATCAAGAAGGAGCATCAATTGTTGATGGTTGGTGAAACCACTAGTTTCAAGAAGGGCAAGGGCAAAAAGGGATGCTTCATGAAACGGCAAATCAGCTGCTGCTCTAGTGAAGAAACCCAAGGTTGAACCCAAACCCGAGACTAAGTGCTTCTGTAATAAAGGGAACAGCCACTGGAGCAGAATTACCCTAGATACTTGGTAGATAAGAAGGCTGGCAAGGTCGATAGAAGTATATTGGATATACATTGTGTTGATGTGTACTTTACTAGTACTCCTAGTAGCACCATGGTATTAGATACCGGTTCGGTTGCTAAATGTTAGTAAACTCGAAATAAAAGGCTACGGAATAAACGGAGACTAGCTAAAGGTGAGCTGACGATATGTGTTGGAAGTGTTTCCAATGTTGATATGATCAAGCATCGCACACTCCCTCTACCATCGAGATTGGTATTAAAACCTAAATAATTGTTATTTGGTGTTTGCATTGAGCATAGACATGATTGGATTATGTCTATCGCAATACGGTTATTCATTTAAAGAGAATAATGGTTACTCTGTTTATTTGAATAATACCTTCAAATGGTCTTACACCTGAAATGAATGGTTTATTGAATCTCGGTCGTAGTGATACACATGTTCATGCCAAAAGATAGTAATGATAGTACAACCTACTTGTGGCACTGCCACTTAAGTCCTATCGGTATAAAACGCATGAAGAAGCTCCATGTTGATGGATCTTTGGGCTCACTCGTTTTTGAAAGGTTTGAGACATGCAAACCATGTCTATTGGTGTATATGCATGAAGAAACTCCATGCAAATGGACCGTTTGGACTCACTTGATTTTGAATCACTTGAGACATGCAAATCATACCACATGGGCAAGATGACTGAAAGCCTCGTTTTTCAGTAAAATGGAACTAGAAAGCAACTTGTTGGAAGTAATACATTTTGATGTGTGCAGTCCAATGAGTGCTGAGGCATGTAGTGGATATCGTTATGTTCTTACTTCACAGATGATTCGAGTAGATGTTGAGTATATTTACTTGATGAATCACGAGTCTGAATTATTGAATGGTTCAAGTAATTTCAGGGTGAAGTTGAAAGATCGTCGTGACAAGAGGATAAAAGATCTATGATATGATCATAGAGATGAATATCTGAATTACGAGTTTGGCACAGAATTAAGACATTATGGAAATTGTTTCACAACTAATACAGCCTGGAACACCATAGTGTGATGGTGTGTCCGAACATCATAACTGCACCCTATTGGATATGATGCATACCATGATGTCTCTTATTGAATTACCACGATAGTTTATGGGTTAGGCATTAGAGACAACCACATTCACTTTAAATAGGGCACCACGTAATTCCGATGAGATGACACCATATGAACTAGGGTTTAGAGAAACCTAAGCTGTCATTTCTTAAAAGTTTGGGGCTGCGACGCTTATGTGAAAAGGTTTCAGGCTGATAAGCTCGAACCCAAAGCGGATAAATGCATCTTCATAGGACACCCAAAACAGTTGGGTATACCTCCTGTCTCAGATTCGAAAGCAATAAGGGATTGTTTCTAGAATCGGGTCCTTTCTCGAGGAAAAGTTTCTCTCGAAAGAATTGAGTGGGAGGATGGTGGAGACTTGATGAGGTTATTGAACCGTCTCTTCAACTAGTGTGTGACAGGGCACAGGGAGTTGTTCCTGTGGCACCTACACCAATTGAAGTGGAAGCTTATGATAGTGATCATGAAACTTCAGATCAAGTCACTACGAAACCTCGTGGGATGACAAGGATGCGTACTACTTCAGAGTGGTACGTAATCCTGTCTTGGAAGTCATGTTGCTAGACAACAATGAACCTACGAGCTATGGAGAAGCGATGGTGGGCCCGGATTCCGATAAATGGCTCGAGGCCATAAAATCCGAGAGAGGATCCATGTATGAAAACAAAGTGTAGACTTTGGCAGAACGGCTCGATGGTCGTAATGCTATTGAGTACAGATGGATTTTAAAAGGAGGACGGACAATGATGGTAGGTATCACCATTAAGAAAGCTCGACTTGTCATTAAGATGTTTTCCGACAAGTTCAAGGAGTTAACTACGATGAGACTTTCTCACTCGTAGCGATGCTAAGAGTCTGTTAGAATTATATTAGCGATTACTGCATTATTTATGAAATCTTGCAGATAGGATGTCAAAACATTGTTTCCTCGACGATTTTCTTGAGGAAAGGTTGTATGTGATACAAACCGGAAGGTTTTGTCAATCCTGAAAGATGCTAATAAGTATGCAAAGCTCCAGCGATCCTTCTAGGGACTGGAGTAAGCATCTCAGAGTTGGAATGTATGCTTTGATGATGATCAAAGATTTTGGGTTTATACAAAGTTTATGAGAAACTTGTATTTCCAAAGAAGTGAGTGGGAGCACTATAGAATTTCTGATGAATATATGTTGTTGACATATTGTTGATCAGAAATGACGTAGAATTTCTGGAAAGCATATAGGGTTATTTGGAAAGTGTTTTTTCAATGGAAAGCCTGGATTAAGCTACTTGAACATTGAGCATCAAGATCTATAAGGATAGATCAAAAATTCTTAATGGTACTTTCAAATGAGCACATACCTTGACATGATCTTGAAGGTGTTCAAGATGGATCAGTCAAAGAAGGAGTTCTTGCCTGAGTTGTAAGGTATGAAGTTAAGACTTAAAGCTCGACCACGGCAGAATAGAGAGAAAGGACGAAGGTCGTCCCCTATGCTTAAGACATAGGCCCTACAGTATGCTATGTTGTGTACCGCACCTGAAATGTGCCTTGCCGTGAGTCAGTCAAGGGGTACAAGAGTGATCCAAGAATGGATCACAAGACAACGGTCAAAGTTATCCTTAGTAACTAGTGGACTAAGGAATTTTCTCGATTATGGAGGTGGTAAAAGAGTTCGACGTAAAGAGTTACGTCGATGCAAGCTTAACACCTATCCGGATAGCTCTGAGTAGAGATACCGGATACGTATAATGGAGCAAGAATTTAGAATAGCTCCAAGTAGAACAGTTATTTGAAATGGCTCCAAATATAGCGTAGTAGCTGCATCTACAAGATGACATAGAGATTTGCGAAGTACATACGGATCTGAAAGATTCAGACCCGTTGACTATAACATCTCTCACAAGCATAACATGATCAAACCCAGAACTCATCGAGTGTTAATCACATGGTAATGTGAACTAGATTATTGACTCTAGTAAACTCTTTGGGTGTTAGTCACATGGGGATGTGACCTTGAGTGTTAGTCACATAGCGATGTGAACTGGATTATTGACTCTAGTGCAAGTGGGAGACTCTGTTGGAAATATGCCCTAGAGGCAATATAAATTAGTTATTATTATATTTCCCTTGTCATGATAATCGTTTATATCCATGCTAGAATTGTATTGATAGGAAACTCAGAAGATACATGTGTGATACATAGACAACACCATGTCCCTAGTAAGCCTCTAGTTGACTAGCTCGTTGATCATAGATGGGTTACGGTTTCCTGACCATGGACATTGGATGTCATTGATAACGGGATCACATCATTAGGAGAATGATGTGATGGACAAGACCAATCCTAAGCCTAGCACAAAGATCATGTAGTTTCGTATGCTAAAGCTTTTCTAATGTCAAGTATTTCCTTAGACCATGAGATTGTACAGCTCCCGGATACCGTAGGAGTGCTTTGGGTGTGTGCCAAACGTCACAACGTAACTGGGTGGCTATAAAGGTACACTACAGGTATCTCCGAAAGTGTCTGTTAGGTTGGCACGAATCGAGACTGGGATTTGTCACTCCGTGTAAACGGAGAGGTATCTCTGGGCCCACTCGGTAGGACATCATCATAATGTGCACAATGTGATCAAGGAGTTGATCACGGGATGATGTGTTACGGAACGAGTAAAGAGACTTGCCGGTAACGAGATTGAACAAGGTATCGGGATACCGACGATCGAATCTCGGGCAAGTATTGTACCGATAGACAAAGGGAATTGTATACGGGATTGATTAAGTCCTTGACATCATGGTTCATCTGATGAGATCATCGTGGAACATGTGGGAGCCAACATGGGTATCCAGATCCCACTGTTGGTTATTGACCGGAGAGTCATCTCGGTCATGTCTGCATGTCTCCCGAACCCGTAGGGTCTACACACTTAAGGTTCGGTGACGCTAGGGTTATAGAGATATTAGTATGCGGTAACCCGAAAGTTGTTCGGAGTCCCGGATGAGATCCCGGACGTCACGAGGAGTTCCGGAATGGTCCGGAGGTAAAGAATTATATATAGGAAGTGCTATTTCGGCCATCGGGACAAGTTTCGGGGTCACCGGTATTGTACTGGGACCACCGGAAGGGTCCCGGGGGTCCACCGGGTGGGGCCACCTGCCCCGGGGGCCACATGGGCTGTAGGGGGTGCGCCTTGGCCTATATGGGCCAAGGGCACCAGCCCCAAGAGGCCCATGCGCCAAGATAAGAGGGAAAGGAAGAGTCCTAAAAGGGGAAGGCACCTCCGAGGTGCCTTGGGGAGGAGGGACTCCTCCCCTGGCCGCACCCTTCCTTGGAGGAAGGGCCAAGGCTGCGCCACCCCCTCTCCCTTGGCCCTATATATAGTGGGGGGAAGGGAGGGCAACAAAACCGAAGCCCTGGCGCCTCCCTCTCCCTCCCATGACACATCTCCCTCCTCCCGCAGCGCTTGGCGAAGCCCTGTTGGAATCCCGCTACTTCCACCACCACGCCGTCGTGCTGTTGGATATCCATCAACCTCTCCTTCCCCCTTGCTGGATCAAGAAGGAGGAGACATCGCTGCTCCGTACGTGTGTTGAACGCGGAGGTGCCGTCTGTTCGGCGCTAGGATCATCGGTGATTTGGATCACGACGAGTACTACTCCATCAACCCCGTTCTCTTGAACGCTTCCGCGCGCGATCTACAAGGGTATGTAGATCCACTCCTCCCTCGTTGCTAGATGACTCCATAGATAGATCTTGGTGACACGTAGGAAAATTTTAAATTTATGCTACGTTCCCCAACAGTAATGTTATTTATGTACTTGATTGACGTGGCAAGTGTAAGCCAACTATGTTATCTCCCCTTTTGTTATCTATATTACATGGGATGTTGTGAAGATTGCCTAACTTGCGACATATGCCTTCAATGCGATTATGCCTCCAAGTCGTTCCTCGACACGTGGGAGATATAGTCGCATCAAGGGTGTTATACTCCAATGTCACCTCAAGTATCCGCAGGTATGATTATACGATATGCATCACACAATCTCAGATTCATCTATTCAACCAACACAAAGAACTTCAAAGAGTGCCCCAAAGTTTCTACCGGAGAGTCAAGATGAAAACGTGTGCCAACCCCTATGCATAAGTTCACAAGGTCACAGAACTCGCAAGTTGATCACCAAAACATACATCAAGTGGATCACGTGAATATCCCATTGTCACCACAGATAAGCACATGCAAGACATACATCAAGTGTTCTTAAATTCTTAAAGACTCAATCCGATAAGATAACTTCAAAGGGAAAACTCAATTCATCACAAGGAGATAGAGGGGAGAAACATCATAAGATCCAACTATAATAGAAAAGCTCGCGGTACATCAAGATCGTGCCATATCAAGAACACGAGAGAGAGAGAGAGAGCTCAAACACATAGCTACTGGTACATACCCTCAGCCCCAAGGGTGAACTACTCCCTCCTCGTCATGGAGAGCGTCAGGATGATGAAGATGGCCACCGGTGATGATTCCCCCTCTGGCAGGGTGCCGGAACAGGGTCCCGATTGGTTTTTGGTGGCTACAGAGGCTTGCGGTGGCGGAACTCCCAATCTAGGTTTCTTTTCGGGGGTTTCTTTATTTATAGGAATTTTTGGCGTCGGTCTCACGCCAGGGGGGTCTCCGAGTTATCCACGAGATAGGGGGGCGGGCCTAGGGGGTAGGGTGCGCCCTCCACCCTCGTGGATGGCTCGGGACTCTTCTGGCCCAACTCTTTCACTTCCGGGGCTTCTTTTGGTCCATAAAAATTCATTAAAAATTGGCACGTCAATTGGACTCCTTTGGTATTCCTTTTCTGTAAAACTCAAAACAAGGAAAAAACAGAAACTGGCACTGGGCACTAGGTTAATAGGTTAGTCCCAAAATCATATAAAATAGCATATAAATGCATATAAACATCCTAGATGGATAATATAATAGCAAGGAACAATAAAAAATTATAGATACATTGGAGACGTATCAACTTCCAATCCAAATGATAAACAGAACGGACGCCGAGCGGGCGGCCGAGCCAAACAGATAAAAAGCGGACAAAATCGTCGTCCGTTTGGGTCGGCGCATTGGACCAACGCGCCGACCCATTTGGCCCGCGCGTGTCCGTTTGGGTCGGCGTGGACAGAAAAGTCGGTCCAACGCGCGGACCCAAACGGACGCGCCTCCACTTTTCGTCCGCCTGCCGACCCATTCCCGGTCCAATTTTGAGTCTCATTTGCAACAGACGCGCGCGACGCCCGCCTACTTCTTCCCCTAGCCCGCTAGTCGATGGCACATTGGTCATCCTCTCCCACCCCAAGATCGACAGCAAACCCTCGCCCGCCTCCGCCGCGTCGCCGCCGCTGCTCATTTTCCGATGCCTCTGCCAGCAGCCGGCGCCGACAAATCTCCCCCCAACGTCGCCACCTCCCACGTCGCCGCCACCACCGTCTTGCTTTCGGGGCACCGAAGCTTCCCACCCCACCTCCCTGACGCCGCTGTGAGCAGGAAGCCGCCTCGCCGCCCCGGCCAGCTCCGTCGTCCTGACGCCGGCAAGCTCGTCGGACGCCTCCAGGCCAGACACCTGGTCCAAGGGAGGCACGTGCCCCTTTTGCAGCCAGCTCCTTCGTCGACGCCCACAAGCTGTTCGACAGTTTGCCAAGGTACAAAATGGACTCCGCCGACGAGTTCTTTTTTCCATAATTTTCTTTGTGACTCCAACGATTCCTTGTCCGATGAGGAGGAGGAGATCTTGGCTGCCGTGTTGGTCCATCACCACCTTAATAGCTAGCGGTCGTTGTTTCGTGGCTCCATCCCGGGGCACCTTCTGGCGTTGAATCGCAACCGAGAGAGCGGCCATTTCCTTCTTTGGAAGGACTACTTTGAGACAACCAACCCGTTGTTCAAACATCAGAAATTCCGGTGGTGTTTTCATATGAGTAGGCATATTTTCAACCGTATTAGAGAGGTGGTGGTCGGATACGATGACTATTTCGAGTGCAAACATGATGCCCTCAGAAAATTTGGCTTCTCATCTTATCAAAAATGCACTGCAGTTGTCCGGATGCTTGCATACGGAGTGCCTGGTGATCTCATTGATGAGTACGTTCATATGAGTGAGTCTACATGCCTATACTCCATGTACAATTTCTGCAAGGCTGTGGTTGCTGTGTTTGGCCCTGAGTACTTGAGAGAGCCGACTCCTCAAGATACAGCCCGCTTGTTGGCGATGAATGCCAGTAAGGGCTTCCCAGAGATACTTGGCAGCATAGACTGCATGCATTGGGAGTGGAAGAACTGCACTGTCATACTTGAGGCCGTGGCCTCGCAAGATCTCTGGATTTGGCACTCTTTCTTCGGCATGGCCGGATCACACAATGATATCAAGGTGCTTCAACGCGCACCGGTGTCTGCAAGGCTTGCCGAAGGCAACAACCCGCCAGTGAATGTTACCATCAACGGCCACAACTGCGACAAAGGATACTACCTAGGTGACGGTATCTATCCTCACTGGACCACTATTGTGAAGACAATCCCCAACCTTGTTAGAGAGAAGAGGAAAAGATTTGCTCAAGAGCAAGAGGGTGCTAGGAAGGACGCCGAGCATGCCTTTGGTGTTTTGCAATCTCAATGGAGCATCGTTCGGTATCCTGCTAGGACTTGCAGCACGAAGAAGCAGTGGGAAGTGAAGACTGCTTGTGTGATCATGCACAATATGATCGTAAAAGATGAGCGTCCGGAACGTATCTACAATCAAGGGTTTCCGTTTCAGGGTGAGAATGTTGTGCCTGAGCATGGAGGAGCGGCAACGTTTGAACAGTTCACCCAATTTCATCATGAAATGCGTGATTGGAAAACTCACATGCAGTTGTAAAATGATTTGGTTGAGCATATGTGGTCTCATGTTGGCAACCAATAGATGTGTCTTTTTTATTCGGCTTGTAAAATTATGTGAGACAATTTAATTTTTATTCGGCTTGTAAAACTATGCTTTATTTGGTTGTGAAATTATACTTTATTTGGTTGTGAAACTATATGTTTGTTTGTGAAATAATGCAAAATGCGTACATATTTGTTGAAAAAGGGTGGCCAGCCAGCCACGCCGGCAAATTTGGGTCGGCGGGTTGGGCACGCTTCTGATCTAAATGATAAACTGAGCGGACATCGAGCAGGTGATCGAGTCAAACGGACGGCGCGTTGGAGTTGCTCTTAGGGATGCAATTATATGCAGAATTGCCTTATTTCTTGCGAGCACACGGTCGCCTTCAAGTATATGTGACTGAGTTGGATCAGATGGCGTACGTATAGAAAAAAAATGATGGTCTGGTCGCGCTAGCAGTAGCAACGCAGCAGGAGCATGAAGACTGACTGGGCTATAGAGCCAGCCGAGCCGAGAGCGTGTGGACGCCATCCATTGCTCCCGGCTGACTGGGTCCGGGATTTGACCGGTGGCAGGAGCTGCTGGGCGTGGGCAACAAACACAAGGACCGGAGGAGGAGCGAGCCCGCCCACCACGCACGTCCGGCTCGGGTCCGTGATACGGACAGGAGACCGACCGAGTCTACTCATCATACCCCGTCCGTCCATTCCGCGCCGGACAACTCCGCTCGCTCCCTCGCGGGCTCCACTGCCAGCCTTGCCTTAAATCCCCTCCCCGTCTTCTCCCACAGGAACGAGCAAGCAAACAAACAAACGCATCACCCACCCCCCCGCCCCCTCACCACTCCACCAGCAAGCACAAGCACAGGCAGGGCACCACCGCAGGCAGAGCCCAGCAGAAGCATACATACTCTTCAACCAAGGCAAGGCAAGGTAGGTTTCACTCTTCCTCTCTCTGCGTGAACGGAAACAATCGGTCGATTCTTGCCCGGTTCTTGTGATTATCGTGGAGTAGTACATGTGAAGCCAACTGGTTTGATTTCCGTTCAGGGAGGGAGCGAGGGATCTGCAAGATCGATCAGAGGATGAACGAGGAGGCGGAGGGGAGGGGGGCGCGGCCCGGCGTGCTCAAGGTGGTGGTGGCGCAGGGGACCAACCTCGCCATCAGGGACTTCACCTCCAGCGACCCCTACGTCGTCGTCCGCCTCGCAGACAAGGTCTGCCCTGCCCACCCAGTCTTGCATAAATTACATCCTACGCCCTGTCTGTTTGCTTGAGTTGAGCACCTACTCAACAATACATGGATGGATTCTAGTGCCTTCTGTTTGTTTGCTTGATTCACCTCTTTTACAGATAGGTAGATAGTCCAAGCACGTGCTTTCTCTTGGGTCCAACGTTGAAGTTGAACATTGTTTTGGTTGGCCTGTCAGTCGGCATGCCATACTTAATTCAGCGCCCTTGTGTTAAACCATTCTTACACATAACTTCACTGTCTATACAAGTAAAAGCAAAGAATCTTGTGAAGAGAGTGGCAAGTGTGTTTATCAATCTTAAATAAATCCAACTGCCAGCCTAAAGCGAAACATTTTGTCAAAAGCTTTTTCCTCAATAATACAGTTTACGACTTACATACCCTTCTTTTTTACCAGCCAATTCAACTTTCGGTTTTTCAGACATCTTACGTTGCCAAATCCACTCGCGCATTTGTTAATCATGTAATGACGACGACAATCACGCGCATGTTTGTCTGTCTTCGTGCGTGGCACCTTTGATTGGAGCGAATTTTCTTCATCCTTTACCAAGCCAATGCTCACTTGTTTTTTTTCCTTCATCTCCAAAGCGTTTTGGCTTCAACTTGGGTCTCTTTTCCTTTTTACCAAATTTATTCGTTTTGACCACATGTCCACATTTCAAATTTTCTAAGAAAAAGTATAGTTCAAAAGCAAGAGTGTGAGATTATGATGAGAAAACCCTAAACTGCTGACACTGAATACTCAATGATGTCAGCAAACAGGAAAGTTCTCAACTTGCATGAGGCTCATTGAATGGTTTTATACTTATCTATGTATACTGCTGCCGGTCATATATAAAAACTGAGAGCTCTCAGTCGCCACTCAATAGTTCTATACATGTTACAAGGATATCTCACTTTGAGCTAGTAATTTGGTTCGGTACATGTGAAATCTATCAAGCAAGTGTGCATTTCTTTATGGGTGGACAATGTCCTTTGTCGACCTCTAATACCGTTCGTTATTCGTTACCTTTTTTACCTGCAGAGTGCAAAGACAAAAGTCATCAACAGTTGCCTCAATCCAGTTTGGAACGAAGAGATGGTCTTCTCCATCAGGGAACCTCTAGGGATCATCAAATTTGTAAGTTGCCATGTTTCTTTGGCCCATCGGTTTCTTTCTCGAATAAAAGAACCTGACTATTTAGTATGATTGTGTTCGACATGCCTTCAGCTTCCTCGAAGCATGTTTCAGCTCTGAATAAGCATCATATGTTTTTTTATTTTCTATTAGCAAGTCTTTCTCGTTTGTCGGTATCTTCATGAAGACAAAAAAGTCTAGTATATATTGCTTGTATAAGACATACATGAAGTGTGAACAGACCAATGCTTACTAAAAACTATTAGTCCACAAGCATATGCAGTCCCATAATTTAATCCGGTATGGCGTCAAAGAAAATTGGAGGTCCGGTCAAAGAATAGAGAGCATGTGGCCTTATTTTTCTTGTGGCCTCTTCCCCTTATAAGCTGAGACTTTCCTTTGACCCTCGTTTGAGCGTGTGGCGTATTTTCTTTGCTGCTGAGCATTTTTCATTACAATTGATGGAACTACACGTATTTTGGTCAAATGTCAGAAAGTTAAACTAGACAATCTTGTCCAGACCTCTCGCTTTAGGGTATTCCTCTCCCATTTTATGGATTCTAACCAACTAGGTCACTGGAGCATTGCGAGACGGATTTCAAGTGGGCCTAGATGGTCAGTGTCTGGAGCTAAATAGGGTCACTGGAGTGGCTCCTTGCAAATCCCTTGGTAAATTAGTAATGATTACTATCAGTAATTAGTACTCCCTTCGTTCCAAAATAATTGTCGTGGTTTTAGTTCACACTACTGCAATTTGAGGTGCGTGTGGTGACTTGCTTGTGCTGGGTATGCTAGAGATGTGTAGCATCATTGGGAGACATACCTTGTACCGTTGAGCCCGAGTTTTTACCAACCATTCGATTTCCGGTGCAAGTTGCATAACCGATGTTGATCGACAGTACGTTCAGCGTGAGGTTTCATCGGCATCTGCGATCCTCCATTGTTTTTCTGAGCAGATAGTTTTCCCAAAAACATCATTTTCGAGCTTCGTCATCATCAGGCACAAACAGCGACAGTGGCCTGACAAAGAAATGTCACCTACAGCAGCAGCCCAGCTACCGAAACTTTTCTTCAGACACTTCTTGCTAGCTTGTGAACCAAATACCACCAGAGTTAACAAGACCTTAAGGCTACTTTGAACTGACATTACAACTTTCTTGGCCTGGTCGACTGAACAACCGTGCGTGATTGCGTTGGTATTGGCAGGAGGTGTTCGACCGGGACCGGTTCAAGTACGACGACAAGATGGGCCACGCCTTCATCGACCTGCAGCCGGTGGCGGCCGCGACGAAGCTGCGGCGCGCGCTCAAGCTCACCACAGGGGAGACCAGGCTCCGGAAGGTGGCGCCGACCGCCGACAACTGCCTGCTCTCCGACAGCTTCGTGACCTACGCCGACGGCGAGATCGTGCTCGACTCCCGGCTGCGGCTGCGCGACGTCGAGTCCGGGGAGCTCTTCGTGACCGTCAAGTGGATCGACGCCGGCGCCACGTGACGCAGCTGCCGCAGGTAGATGAGACGACGATGACGATGGTGTAGGACTGTAGGGAGCTGTTGCATGTCTGTGTGAGCGTGTGCTGCTGTTACTGTCTGTTATGTATCTGAAGTTTTCAGGCAGTTCTTAACGGAACAATTTTTTCTTAGATTGGGTACGGGACCTCTTTTTTTTTAGAGATATAAGGGCTTAAGGAGATATACAACGCGGCGCTTGCGTTGGAGGTATGGACTCCCAATACAGCCGCTAAGCCAAAATCTATTTATTTATTTTCCTGTAAACGCCCATCCAAGCGCTTGCCATCGTAGATGGCCTAAGGCACTCAGTAGCCGGTAAGCGCTTACGAATGACCATCCACAAGAACACCTTAATCTTGGGAGGCACATGAGCCTTCCAAACTCGTTTGAACCTCGAGAGCAATGCCCCTGCATTAGCTTAGCTTAGAGCGATTTGATTGAGAAATTCCCACAGGCAGAGTGAGGCCATTGTGAGGCCATTGTAAACCGAGAGAGAGAGAGAGAGAGAGAGAGAGAGAGAGAGAGAGAGAGAGAGAGAGAGAGAGAGAGAGAGAGAGAGAGAGAGAGAGAGAGAGTTGGGAAGATGACAACAAGATCTTGCCGCCTAGATAACTTCACCGTGAACTGCGAGCGGCGAAAGCCAAGGTCCAAACTATTAAGGGAGAGCTTCCTAATGGAGATCTCCGGATTGAAGCAATAAGAAAACCGAGTGGGGAAGGAAAGGCTGAGGGGGCTTCCTCAGTGATAAGGGACTCATGAAGTTTTTTGTTGGCAACTCATTTAGTGAACGGAGAGGGCCCCCTCAGTGACAAGAGCAACGATTTAGTTAACTTTCTCCGGATGCAGATGTTCAATGACTGCATCGCCGATCTCGGCCTGAGGGAATTAGATAGGCTTGGTGCCAGATTCACGTGGACCAATCACCAGGCAGACCCGACCCGCTCCGTGCTCGACCGCGTCTTGGTTTCGCCTGAGTGGGAGCTTCGCCGCCCCCTTGCCTCCCTCCGAGCCATCACCCGTATAGGCTCGGATCACATCCCTCTGCTCCTGTCCTCCCAGGATGATCGCCCACCCACCGCGCTCAGGTTTCGCTTCGAAACTTACTGGCTTAACCAGAATGGTTTCGCTGAGGCCGTTCGGGCCTGCTGGTTGGAGGCCCGGCTCGCCCCCCACAGGTCCATCTCTGCGGTGGATGACTGGCACTTCTGTGCCAAGCGCTCTCGCCAGTTCATGAAGGGTTGGGGCGCGAACCTTGGACGGGACCTGTGGGATCGCAAGAAGGCCCTCCTCACCTCCATCCAAGCGCTAGACTTCCAGGCCGACTCGGTGGGACTAGCCCCTGATGAGTGGATGCTTCGTTATGACCTTGAGGACCAACTCATATGGTCATCTACTCCGACGAGGAGGCCTACTGGCGCCTACGGGGGACCCAAAAGTGGGTCCTCAAGGGTGACGCCAACACAGCCTACTTCCAGGCCATCGCCAACGTGTAGGGAAACGTAGCAGAAAACAAAAATTTCCGACTTACGCACCAGCCCAGGACCACTATGGAGACTGCATACAAGGTTTGATCTTTTTCGTTACCGACTCGTAGCGCAGTAGAAGTAGAGTCGATGACGAACGGCGGTGTAGATCCCCGCAGTTAGGATTTACAACCTCCCAACCGCGAGGATGTATACCCTCATCCGCCCTACGGACAGCCCTCCCGGAGGCAGTCGGACAGTCCCTCGGACGGTGTCGCGGACAGCCCCTCGGGAGGACCCTCAAAACTCAGACGGTCACTCAGACAGCCCTTCGGGAGGACTCACAGAACTCGGACAGTCACTTGGACAGCCCTTCGGGAGGCACTCCCGAACTAAGACCGAAACTACGATCTCTATAGAGTTGCACATATACGGTGTCATCTATTCGGCAGGGCTTCGCCGTCCAGAACTAGTTCCTGCTGGAACCCAGACAACCTTTTGGCTCTACGAAACTATTTCATTGGGAGGGAGAGAGAGAGCCAGATCATGCATGACATTTGTATGAGAGTAAGGAGTGAGTGTGGAGAGTGCCTCTCCACCTCTATTTATAGGAAAACCCAAGGGGTAGGGGACACATGAAAAAACCCCAAAAATGCCCACACTTTATGTCACACATAAAGGGCATAAAGGGCATAAAGAGATGACAAGTGGAGCCCCATGGAGGAGCTGCACCCTCCAACGTCCCACCTTCATGCCCCCCCCCAAAGGGGGTTCCTTGATCCCAATGTCCTTCTAGAAGCCTTTTGGGAAAAGCCCCAAAAGGTGGCTTTCCATAAATATCCCAAAAAGCACTTTCACTATTCACGACAACGTTTTTCAGCGTCCGTTCGAACTGAAAATATTTATGTGGGCTTAGAACATTTCCAGTACCCACTCAAATAATTTTCAACGCGTTCCGAAACAACTCCGGATTAGTGATTTTCATCTGCGAAAAGCATCTGAAGTGGTTCCGGTAGCTCCGGAGCAATTCCAGCTTTTATCCCGAAAAATTCCAGAAAGTTTCCAGAATGACTCTGGCACCCTCCAAGAATTATCAGGCATGTGCCGAACCAATTTGACTTAATAGTATATCCCGAAACAACTTTTCGGTTTCACCAAAACTCATCCGATGACCTCTCTCTGCGGAACTTTTCCACTATCCGAAACTTTTTCGGTGATTTTCTCTCAGACTCCCTGTCTAGTATTCAGCAGATAGATGACCCTTAAGCGGGTGACCCTATAGGTTCGGTGAAGTATAGACATGACACGGAACCACTTCCGATCAATGATCAACATCGGAGCCGTGGACACCCATATTGACCCCTATACCCACACGAATGAATATTCGAGTGAACCTCCAGTTGCAGTGAGCTATACCTGTTGCTTCACGATATGTCACAAACACCCGAGGTGAGATTTATTGCATCCCCATGGACGAACAATTTGTCCACCATGCAAGTTACCTCGTTACCGGTTTTGTTCTCTTTTCTCGTTTCCATGTTTCGGCATCCCAGTGATCAAATCACAAGGTGTCTGGCCAGGCGATTATGGATATCGTAACACCGAGAGGGCCCGAGAATATCTCTCCATTGTCGAAGGAGCAAATCCCAATCTTGAGCTATCAAGTTACTTGACATACTTTTCCATGAACCCGTAAGCCGCCGTAATAGCCACCCATTTACAGATGACGTTTAACAAACCCCAAAGTTCATGAAGCAAGCATGAAGAAACTTGATACTCTCACGGTCTAAGGAATCATGCAAACGTTAACCATCTCTGTGTTATGTACCATTAACTTGTGACGAATGAATCTCATAGCATAACATCAATCCGGGTCGATTCAACACAAATGTTCTCTTAACATTGTGCCCTCAAAGTTGATGGCATAGACATGCCCATGATCAGGAAAACAGAACCATCATGCAACACTTGAGCTAGTCTTAGAGGCCAGACTAGGAATACTTCTTACCGTTTATTATTCCACACGTGCATATGAGTCTCCCTCCGAGCCTCGTGGATATTGCAAACTCGAGAATCATTGCAGTTATAGCATGGAACATAAACATAATTATGAACTTGGAGATAAATAATATCATTTATTATTGCCTCTAGGGCATATCTCCTACAGACTCCCACTTGCACTAGAGTCAATAATCCAGTTAATGCTAGTGCATTTTACACCTATGGCATACCGGTGTAAAAAATGCTTCACATGTGGTATAGCCTGATGTCCATCGGATCTGACAACTTCAGCTCCATGTGTATCTCTGCATATCCTCGCGTTTTCACGCTTTCACAAAATTCATATTTTGTGCGGACTTGGCTTTGTATATATGTGAATCATTGGTCGAAACCTGATTCCTCAGACTGAGTTATGGAGCAACTATCTGCAATAGTGTCCCATTGACCAAAGCCTTCTTGGAACCATACCAAGTTCATGAATGAACTATATGATTCAACATCTTTGTCTTTGTCGCTCTAAATCGGCAACATACTTCGCCTCTGTTATATAATTCGCCACAGTAACTTGTTTGGAACAATTTCCAACTAACTGCACAACCATATTGTGTGTTACACAAAACCCTCAATTTAAATCGAAAATCGCATGGTGAAATGATGAAGATTGTATCGATGTAACCTTTTACAACGAACTCTTCATGATCTCCACTTGCGATAAAACATGTCATCAGTGCTACTTTAGTACTCAATGATCCTTTTTTTCACTATTGTCCCATGATCAGTACTTTTGATCACTTTGGTATCTATACTCGCAACAGCTTGGGAGTATTGGACATATCTAGTTGTTTTACATACCATGGAATACATGATTAATCCAAACACATGAGTGTGTGGAATCTCCATCATGTATTTTGCTCATCAGTGTTTTGGGACACCGATTCTTGCAAAAACTCTTTCCATGCGACTTTAGCAAGAATCACTCCTTGTCGTTCTTAGTGCTAAATGGTTTTAGTATCGTGTCGATATGTATTTTTGCTCAGCCCTATTAGGTAAATCTATCTCCATAGATCATTATGCCTAATATCAAGGATATTTAGCCCAAGCACTTCATCAACAAACTATTTTCAAATGAAGTCCTAATTCGTGTCAAGAAATTTATTTCCAATTAACAATGTGTGAAGCACACAAGGTTTTCAGAAATATTATTATGCTCCCACTTAGTTTCTTGAAACCACAAGCATCTTCATTACCCATTGATGAAGTCAAACCCCTTTGACCATTCCATCAAAAACGAAGATTCCAACTCCATTTTGCTCTCTTCTGTCCATTGCTGGAACTCTGAAGCTAGCAGACTTACTAGCATCCTCTGGACCGACAAAATACTTTGGATTGTATCACATACAAGTCCTAGCTTGTATTTCCATTTCATGGAAATTCTTTTGTCATCCATGTTTCATATCTCACGTTTTGAAATATGTATTAATTGCTAGTTTAACCCGAACCAACTTTAAGCATTGCTATGATGAGACAATCTCATTGTAGTCAACTCCTTGAACTTGTTATTGCAACAAGTCGAGCTTAATGGATAAAACATTTTTATCTGTATTAGTTTATAGTCCTGTTACAGTCCGTTAGACTCCAAGTCTTTCGGAGGGTTTATCAAGATTTAAATCTTGAATCATTTATGGAAACTATCTCGGATTATATTGGCATTTAACCAATTCCGGAGTCAGGGCCCATCAACGCTTCCTCGTGCATCACAGGTATAATGTTGTCTAACAACAATATCTCGTTTGCGCACCTGAGAGGTTTGCACGAGCTTTGCCTACGTTGTTCAGCTGCAAGTTCGACTGAAGTCCATACATCTAATGTAGAGGCTTCCGTATCAGTCGCAGTAGGAAACTCTGGAATCACTTCCAAGGTTCCTTTCCTTTGACCTGATGACGAAGATACTTGTTATCTCGTCGAGTTGCACTGTCCTCCCACTTACCCTTTTGCAAGAACTATTCTCTTTAAAAGCATACCGTTTTGTGGCAAAAAACCTTTGCCTCGGTATAGTGGTGGGGGAATACATAATGACTTGGGATAACTTACAAAGTAGCACTTTTCTGATTTGGAATAAGTTTGTAACCTTTTACACAAGCCCCATATTCCAAATGTTAAGAAAAGATATAACATGGTTGGGCGTACCATACCATGCCGTCATTTCAACAGACCTGATGGAGCTCCTTTCGGTGTAAAAGCCGCAGTCTCTAAAGCATTACTCTTCAAAAGTGTTAATGACAAATTTATTTATGGCATCTTTGATCTTACCATGTCATAAATTGTTTGATTACATCTTCACAGACATTCCACCCATAGTGGTGTTCCGGGAGTTGTAAGTTATGAAACTCTTTTCACAACTCATCAGACATTCGCTAAACTTGTAACTCAAATATTCCTTTCTGCAATCAAATTTCAGAAACATAATTTCTTGTTTACAATAACTTCTACTTCAGTTTTGAAAAACCTTTCGATTGATTTCAAAAGATCCAGTCTTACGTCTCATCAAGCAAATATCATATATCTACTTGATTCATTTCTGAAGATAGATAAATCCACTACTTGCAACAACATTTATTGAACTACACACATCAGAATGTATGATCACTAATAAGTTTGTTGCTCGTTCCTTATGGCCTGTGAACGGTATTTCAGTCACTTCACTTTTCGAAGGAAAGTTGCAAGTGTCAGATGATTCAAAATCAAACGACTTCAAAATCCATCATAATGGAATTTTTCTGTGCGGGTTTCTCCAATGTGACCAAATGCAGTGCTACACATGTGTGGTATTCTCATAGTCTTGCGACATTTAGTGTCAGTGTTATGGTTGTATCATTTTACCATCTATATTCATAACATACATCCCATCTTGGATGGAAGCATGGCCCTTCATGTTATTCATAATACTGAACAACAATTGTTCTTTTATGAACAACCCTTTTGCAATAAACATTGTGCAATGGGCTAGAGTGTAAGAAACTCTGAAATGAATTATGAAAGTAAACACAGAGGTAATATATTAATATCATTATTCATAACATATATCTCATTCATAATGAAAGTATGGCCCTTAATGTTTATTCATAATACTGAACATCAAAAGTTCTCTTATGAACAACCTTCTTGCAAGATACCTTATGCAAATGGCTAGAGTGTGTAAAGCTCTAAAATGAATTATGAAAGAAAATACATAGGTAATACACCAATGGAAGGTATAGTAACTTTTACTATGTTCCCATCACGTATTAGAACCTCATTCCTGGCTAGTCGTTTTTAGGCCATAGTAGCTCTTACATTGGTTCTCAACAGAATGCAATCGAGCGGGTATCTTTGTGATTAACTCACAATACCCAAGAATTAGTGATTAACATGTTTAACCATAATTCCCAAGAACTATATCTTTGACCAGCCTTCTATACATCAAAAACTTGTATGACATTCATACATGAGCTGGATATTCCAGTCATCTTTCTTTCTGCCTTTATACTTCTAACAGTTTAACTTTTAGTATTTCCTACTCGCAAAAGAAGCACCCAACTTAAGAGTGGCGTTAGTCCCAGACTTCCTAGGCATGTAAGTCATACTAACACCCTTTGGACACTTCCTTTCTCTTTAAGTTGTTGTTTTATTCACCTTTCATCATATGACAGGCGGTCTTCTGGATCCCTCTCTTATCAGTCTAATGCATAGTAAACACTTCACTAATAATTTACAAACAAACATTGCTTTGGATATTTTATATCTTTCAGCCTTTGTTTGTATCTAAAAATTAATTTTCAGTTCCATGAATATCACATAACTATCCCAAAATTTCAAAGTTCAAGTTTCATGGAAGCAAACATATTGCACTTGACCGCAACGGAATTCTAGCTTTTGGATCGAAGGACGAGAGTCTCATCATCCATTGCATTTAGCGGGAGTATACGGAAAGCATGCGATAGGACAAAGTCCTTCTCGGCACTTTTGAGGACAATCCTCACATTACGTTACCAATCGTAAAGTTTTAATCAGATATTTAACAGCTATCCAATTTTAACAGGGAAGGTGGAAACGCGAGCCATTATTCTACAACTATTTTGCAAGAAACACTTATACAGTGTTCATAATTAATTGCACTGAGAATTAAACATGTTAATTCAACAGTGCGCTCCCACTCAAATCAATATCTCTCATAATTGATTTAGAGTGATTCAAGATCCATATTTCTATTCGATGCCATTGACCGGTTCATCACCGATGACACGAATTTCAATCGGTGGGCCAACTTGTCGATCACATCTCTATGTGGTTCTTGTTCATCTTTCGATGGGCGTGTTCTGAGCTCAAGACTCTCCTGCCTGAACGTCAAAGACAACCAAGTGATCTTGCTGCGAGGTCTGACCTCACCCGCCTCATTCCTCTCGATTTGTTCGTGCTCATGTGTACATGGCGCACCCCGAAAAGATACGAATTTCAGATGGTGCTACACTTGGGTGAACACAAACTACTTTGATATTTTAAGTGAGAGATCACGCTAATAAAAGGCGACTACCGCGCAATCAAGAAGGGTGCATCATAAGGGATAAACATCTTAGGAAATTCATAATAGCATGATATGGTATAGCCCTTTCTGACGGAGAAGTATTTCATTTCTTCGTCTCTGGCATTTGCGTCGGCGTTCACCTTCCCGAAGATTGCCACCACCTTGTCGATGCACCAGACAATATTGCTATCTCTATAGCTAATAAAATAAGTGCATTACTTAAGGTTGACACGCAAGTCATTAAAGTGACAATCATATAGCTCCAGCCATCATGCCGAATCATGACATGCAGGTCATGTTAATCAATTTACATCATACAGTCATTTCATACATAATCAAATTATTATGAGCACTGCTATACCACATCACATGCACATGCAAAACCCTCATGCAAAACCAAGTTAGACGTTTCTAATCGGTTCATGCAAAAACTTGTTTTTCGTGGCTTCTAAGGTTTCGAAACAAACTGAAGCTACCAACGTCCATCATCAAGTATGATAGTTCGTGTCGCTATATTAACTTTGCGGGTTGTATGAAGCACGAGATAATAAAATCTCGAACCCCATACTAAACTTCGTCATACGCATGACCCCCGTGCAGATCATATCTGCATTGCCCTTTTGTCTGCTAAATTTCATCTTTCTTTCTAACTATGGTGGATTTCAACGAACTGTTAGCACTTCATTGATCAATCAGGATCACGGATTGCCAGACCATTGAAAATCCACCATGCCATTATCAAGATCGGAAATATGCAAATTCCAGGGAAGCAACAAGAACATCGGGTAACATATTTCATCTGCTACCCGCACAAATAATTTTCAGTAATAGAACTCATCTACTACAAATTATATTGTGCAACACCCATACATCTCTATGTATTCTAGATCGCAACCTGCATCTACGCATAGCATGGCTCATGATGCCACTGTAGGGAAACGTAGCAGAAAACAAAAAAAATTCCGACTTACGCTCCATCCCAGGACCACTATGGAGACTACATACAAGGTTTGATGTTTTTCGTTACCAACTCGTAGCGCAACAGAAGTAGTCGATGACGAACGGCGGTGCAGATCCCCGCAGCTAGGATTTACAACCTCCCAACCGCGAGGATGTATACCCTCATCCACCCCACGGACAGCCCTCCGGGAGGCGGTCAGACAGTCCCTCAGACGGTGTCGCGGACAGCCCTTCGGGAGGACCCTCAAAACTCGGACGGACACTCGGACAGCCCTTCGGGAGGACTCACAGAACTCGGACCGTCACTTGGACAGCCCTTCGGGAGGCCCTCCCGAACTAAGACCGAAACTACGATCTCTCTATAGAGTTGCACACATACGGTGTCATCTATCCGGCAGGGCCTCGCCGTCCAGAACTAGTTCCTGCCGGAACCCAGACAACCTTTTGGCTCTATGAAACTATTTCGCTGGGAGGGAGAGAGAGAGAGAGCCAGATCATGCATGGCATTTGTATGAGAGTAAGGAGTGAGTGTGGAGAGTGCCTCTCCACCTCTATTTATAGGAAAACCCAAGGGGTAGGGGACACATGAAAAAACCCAAAAATGCCCACACTTTATGTCACACATAAAGGGCATAAAGGGCATAAAGGGATGACAAGTGGAGCCCCATGGAGGAGCTGCACCCTCCAACGTCCCACCTTCATGGGGGCCCCCTAAAGGGGGTTCCTTGATCCCCAAGTCCTTCTAGAAGCCTTATGGGAAAAGCCCCAAAAGGTGGCTTTCCATAAATATCCCAAAAAGCACTTTCACTATTCACGATGACATTTTTCAGCGTCCGCTCGAACTGAAAATATTTATGTGGGCTTAGAACATTTCCAGTGCCCACTCAAATAATTTTTAACGTGTTCCGAAACAATTCCGGATTAGTGATTTTCATCTATGAAAAGTGTTGGGAATATAGCTACCAGGTATGACCCGCCCAGGAGGGGCCGGGTCAACCCCAATGGCAGGTTACAAAAGAAGCCAGGTAATATTCAAGGTGACAGTTTATTAAGACTTGTAGAAGGCCTAAAGCCGAGAGGCGGCTTGAGGCCCAATATTGTAAACCGCCGTAAAGAAAGACTTGTAAAGAAAGGCATATAAAAGAAGTCACCGAGCCGGACACGTTTTATGAGCCGGCCGGGACTCTGTAGGCCGCCAGGCGTCAACCCATGTATATAAGGGGACGACCCGGTGGCGGCTTAGGATAGAAAAACAACAACTCAAAGCCAGGCAAAGCGGATTCACTCCCTGGTCATCGAAACCCCAGCAATTCCAACACAACTAGACGTAGGTTTTTACCTTCATCGTAAGGGGCCGAACTAGTATAAACCACTCGTGTCCTTTGTCCCGATTAACCCCTTTAAGCTTCCTAGTTGCGATTGCCCTACGACTAAGTCCTTTTGCTAGGACATCTGCCGTGACAATTCCACGACAGTTGGCGCCCACCGTGGGGCCAGCGCATGGTGGATTTGAGTTCTTGAAGGGCAACTTCGAAGGGCTCAAGGGATACACTGTGGGCCGGATGACCAAGAGTCGTCGTGGCAAGCTCTACATCGATGACGAAGGCTGGGGCCCCGAGGCCGGCTCAATTGAGTACGGGTACCGGGTCCCCTTCGGCGGAATCCATGTCTTCATCGGCCGGATCGGCGAGTTAGGCCCTAAGCCGGACGTCTGCACCAACCTCATCGAGACGGCTCAGCGCGCGAGATCCGCCCGGGCCCAACCTGCTGTAAAGCATGGCTTCGTGGGTTGCATCCATGGAGGCGAGTTCTCTGAAGGATCAGTGGATGGAGGTGAGACGGCCATCTGTTCCGACGGTGAGTCATCCTCGGGCGAGACAGATTCTTTGTATCAGCTACAAGACGGCGTGCTTGGGGGCTGTTCCGATGGCAGCAGTATTCCGGACCTCTCTGAGCCGCCGAATCGAGCCATAGTTTTCATGGCTAGCACTCAACCTGGGCAGAACTCTATAGCTGCGGCAGCAATAACCACCGGGTCGGCAGCAGTCAGGTCAGGAGACCCCGCGCGCCCCCGGCTCAGATGCTAATGGACCTCATGGATAAGTTGACGGCTCTATTGACTGCTGTAGTGGAGCCGGCGGATAAGGTTCAGCATGACGCGGAGGTGGCACGATTACACGAAGAGATGGCACAGGCTAAGGAAAATTTAGCAGCAGAAAAGGTCAGGATGGCCGTGGAGCGGGAGACTTTGGATGCTCGTGCTCAGCAGCTTCAAGCGGAGACTTTCCGGCTCTCGGTGGATCTGAACGCGTCAAACGAACTCAGTCATGTCTACCTCTGACGTACGATCCTAGGAATCTTTTCCACACACCCGGGGCTGGTCCAAGTAACCCGCCGGAGGCAAACCGGATCACGACACCCGGGGCTGGGGTGCCGGTTCAACCGCGGACCATGGAGCCACCTCGTATGAATACTGCTCCGCCTCATTACACACCAATGCCACTGGGTCACTTTTCTAACCCTTTGGAGAATCTCATTACTGCCTCGGCCCGTTTGGCGGCTCTCCCAATGGAAGGCGACTCTTCGACAGCAATTGAAACATGAAGGGTGAGAGAACTTCTTCAAACGGCTCTGGCGCAGCAGGATGCGTACTCTTACAGCCGAGACAGAATCCATTCAACCCCTCGCCCAAGCCGGAGCCCGAGCTATAGCAGGCATATGGACTCGGCCGCTATGTCGAGCAACGCTCAATGCCGTAACCAGCCGCGTAGACATGAGCCAGCGTAGGCTGGAGCCCTTAACTTGGCGGATCAGGAGAGAATCTGTCGAGAGGCTGAGCGGGAGGTTCAACTAGCAGCTGAGCAGGTGGCTCATCAAGCTTTTCCGACTTATCCGACAACCTCTGTTGAGGCAGGAGTAGCCACAAGAACAGGAGGTGTCCCTTGCCTGGTGCTGGCTATACGTAATGAGCACTTGCCAAAAGACTTTAAGGGGCCTCGTAAGGTGCCTAATTACACGGCTGACTTGCAGCCTGGGGCATGGATTGAAAGTTATGAGATGGCGATGGAGCTGTTGGAGGTCAGCGATGCAGCAATGGCTAAGTATTTCACTATGATCTTAGATGGAACGGCTCGCACTTGGTTGAAAGGGTTGCCACCTGTCGGTGTCAAAACCGGCGGATCTCGGGTAGGGGGTCCCGAACTGTACGTCTAAGGCAGATGGTAACAGGAGGCAGGGGACACGATGTTTACCCAGGTTCGGGCCCTCTTGATGGAGGTAATACCCTACGTCCTGCTTGATTGTTCTTGATGATATGAGTATTACAAGAGTTGATCTACCACGAGATCGTAGAGGCTAAACCCTAGAAGCTAGCCTATAGTATGATTGTATCTTGTCCTACGGACTAAACCCTCCAGTTTATATAGACACCGGAGGGGCTAGGGTTGCATAGAGTTGGTTACAAGGGAGGAGATCTACATATCCGTATTGCCTAGATTGCCTTCCACGCCAAGGAGAGTCCCATCCAGACACGGGACGAAGTCTTCAATCTTGTATCTTCATAGTCCAACAGTCCGGCCAAAGGATATAGTCCTGCTGTCCGGAGACCCCCTAATCCAGGACTCCCTCAGTAGCCCCTGAACCAGGCTTCAATGACGATGAGTCCGGCGCGCAGTTTTGTCTTTGGCATTGCAAGGCAGGTTCCTCCTTTGAATACTCCATGGAAGATTTTGGACCCAAGGATAGTGTCCGGCCCTGCAAAATAATTTCCACATACCACCGTAGAGAGAATAATATTTCCACAAATCTAATCTGCTGACGCGTTTTGACAGCACGACGTTACATCATGGCCCGGTCATTATTCGAACCGTTTTTCTAAACCAGCACCGCACATATCGCGAGGCGGTTTTCTTGACACGTCTTGTCGAAGCAGATATCGTGTTCCCCTTATTATGGGATTCTCATCAATACGGACGTGGGTAACCCACTCGTGCCCGTTGGTATGACTCCTCGATTTTAGGCGAGTCCAAAACGGTCGCGAGGAGGACGCTTGACATTCACCCTTTTTATAAAGAGGCCAAGACCTGTCCCTTTTTCCTCTCGTGCTCAATCGTATCCTTCCCCCACCTCGAGTTCCAACACCCCAGGCTCAGGTCAAGCGCTTCGGATCTTCAACCATGTCCGGATCCAACCTCCAAGGTCGGTGGATGCCTTCCTCTGTCACAGAGGAGGACATCAAGAAGTTGAGAGAGGCCATATATCTGACCGCCGAAATCTCGCACAGGTTGCCCGCCTGAGGGCAGGTCATCCCCACTCCCGAACCCAATGAGAGTGTTGTGTTCGTCTCTCACTTCCTGTGAGGACTAGGCCTCACTCTGTACCCCTTTGTTAGGGGGCTAATGTTCTATTATGGGCTGGATTTCCATGATCTGGCCCTGGATTCCTCCTTCACATCTCGTCGTTTATCATCGTATGTGAGGCCTTCCTTTGCATTACCCCTCACTTCGGCCTGTGGCTCAAGACCTTCAATGTGAAGCCGAAGATGATCGAGGGGCGGCATGTAGAGTGCGGAGGTGTAGTAATGAGCAAAAGCGTTGATGCTCCACGGCCAGAGGGTTCCTTCCCAGAGGTATCCAGTTTGTGGCAGCGGGAGTGGTTTTATATCACAGCTCCCCGGAGTGCCAAGTGGGTAGCCGCCCCTGCCTTTCGCTTGGGCCCCCCACCACAACTGACGTCATGGATCAGCGAGGGGCTAAACTAGGGTCCAGTAAAGGATGTGCCGATATTGCAAAGTCGCATCTGAGATCTCATTGAGAGAGACGTCAACCTGGTCACAGTGATGCAGATCATGCTAGTTCTCCAGGTCCCGCCTTGCAAACGTAGACCTCTTCGTTTGTGGGAGTTCAACCCGGAGGGACCGTGAATCATTCAGCACTTCCTCGACATGACGCTCGAGGAGATGTACAAGTTGTTATTCGGACCACAAATAAAGTTTCCGGACACCACCGAGGATGCGGGTCTGAGCTGTAATCACCCGGATACCCAAGTAAGTAATCCCGTGGCCGAACACACTGTTTCTCTTATTTATCATAACATCATTCTGAAAAGTCGCCCTTTGACCAGGACTGGATAACAAAGGCGAAGATGATCAGGTGTCCGGCCCCCCTTCTCGAGGGCTTGGCCAATCCGGTACTACACAGAATGCTGGAGTTGGCGCCTTATCAGGCGCCCTCGAAGGAAGATAAAGGGGGGAATAAAGAGGCCGAAAGCGAGCCTTACTCACTACTCGCCCCAACCGGGGGAATGAGTGCCTCCGTGAAGGAGGATAACCAGGGAGAAGAATCTGGCACTCCCTCTCCCCAAGGAAGGAAGAGGACCATCTCTGGAGATCTGGAAACAGAGGTTTCCAAACGAGGGAAGAAATCTTCGCCAGAGGGTCCTGCCCCAGGTGGTACCCTTGCCGCACGGTGTCCGCAAGGGAATCAGCCCTCTACCGAGCTGTAAGTAATCGAAAAGTACTTAGTAGTGAAAATATCCTACCTTACTTCTGAAGACAATAACCGAAGCTTATATCTTGTAGTTCGGACCGTAGCCCTTCTCGACGGAGTTCGTCTTTGGGGGATCTTCTTCTGGAGATGATGGAGAGCGAAACACCTCCCCCTGCCACCCCACCTCATGAGGCGGGCGACCCTAAAGTGTCATCGCGGAGGGTTTCTCCTGATCCGCCAAGACCAGGGGGTAATCCCTTGGCCACCTGGAGTCCTCAGTATTCGGCTCCTAAACAGAGCAACAAAAAGAGTCCGGAACCACACAATGTGCGGTCGGACGCACTGAAGGATCTTCTGGAGCAAGCGGCCATCTCAGAAGCGCATCGTACGCTAATGAGTATGGTAGTTGAAAGGATTTCATCTGCTGAAAGTGGATTGCATGAAGCCTTTATGAGTCTACTGAAAGGCTTTGAGGTACGTGACATAGTGTATGTTTTTGACAGTACCGCACATGTTAGGTGTCCCCTATGCAGATAGTAGCCCCTGAGACTCTGGTTGTCATCGAAAACGGCGGCGAACAGAGGATCATAGTCCCAGGTAATAACTAGACCGCCTTTATGTGCAGGTGGCTGAAGCTCCGGTGGCTAGCCGGACTGATGGGTTTGCCGAGCTAAAGCGGCTACTTGATGCGGCAGATGCCGACATCTTGCTTGTCAACAAGCGGCTTGACGAGGCACAGGGTAAGGGATTTCCCCGGTGATCAACGCATAGTAAGAGGAGCATGATGCCAGTATCTTTAATATGTTGTGACTGCAGATGGAGCTGCCACCGTGGAGACCCTTTGGGCGGAACTTGCCCGAGCCAAGGAGCAAGCCAGAATTAGCGATGCGGCCGCTCTAAAGGCGGTCGAAGAGCTGACGGCCGAACAGGCCGCACATTGCCTGAGCAAGGAAAGAATGGCCAAGATGGCCATTGAGTTGAAAGATGCCACCGACTGTTACCAGCTTCTTGAAGAAGAAAACCGTGCGAAGGCGACGGACCTGGAGAAGGCCATGGTAGCATCCAAGGAAGCCCGTTCCAAAATACGAGCGGCGAAGGAGGAGCTGCATCAAGCTGGAGATATCGCAGCTGGGAAGCCCTTTTTGTTCCAGACTAAGTTCGGAGATCCGAAGTATGCACCTCTTGATCAACTATGGAGTTCTACGGACGCCTACGTGGATTTGGCGGCAAGTGCTGCTGATGCGGCCGAGTACTTCAAGGATCAAAAAGATCGCGAAGTGGAAAAGCTGTTCTGGTCACAGTTCCATGCTTCAGTGCGTCCGCTGCTGTTGAATGAGCAAATGGCCGAGTGGGCTGAGCCCCATAGGTTGTCCGGACTTGCCATGAGGTCTGTTGTGGATCATTTGTCGCCGGGAGGGCCAAGGCCGAATAGTTACTTTAGTTTGGTGCAACAATTCCTTGGTGCTGTGCTGCACATTGATGCTATGAAGAGGTCGGCGTGCATAGAGGGTGCGCGGATGGCCTTTGCCCGTGTCAAGACATACTGTGCGGAGATGGAGGCCACCACTGTTGCAACACAGGGTTCGGCCGTGGGCCGAGTGGCTGCCGAGCACTACTTTGAAGAAGTTCTTGAAGGCGCTCGTTCGATAGAGGCTCAGTGCTCAAAGAATATTATGTTCTAGTGACATGTACTCCCATTGTAAAAACAATGTTTTATTGAGCTATCAAGGCTATGTTTATACTTTTGCCTGAAAGTATTGTGATGCCTCCTGTGCGGCCGTTTATGTAGATATGTATATAATCTGAAAGTTTGCAGTCGTCGGCTTCCACCCCCACGCATATAATGCGAGGGTGTTCGCAAAAAACACATATTCACACTTGATCCAACGTCTTGGTCCATTAAGGAGGTGGTAGCGCAGCGAACGAGGCAATCAGACTATATTGCTTTAACACTTTCACTTAGCCATAGGAGTTTGACGGTGGGGCTACTATATAGCCCCTAGTACTTCTACGCTCGTCCGAATACGGGGCACGTACGTACATGAATGAGAAACGGACCTTTGTTAATATGGAGGAATCCTGAAGATTCCGTTGAGTCATCGAGTGGCTGACCAGTCTCGTGCTTTATCATGACAGTCAGTTTTCGGCTTTCTCTACTGAGGTGCTCATCCGGATGAACCAGGGCACAATCGCAGTAGTTCTCCCAGTGCTACCTTAGCCGATATAGCAGAACGTAAGGTACCAAAACATGGGAGCCGGGCAAACCCAACATTTGACCAAAGACATGATTCAGAGCTGATGCATATAAGGCCAAACTCACGACGCCAAACACTCCCTAAGGTATTCGGTCTTTATAACATATGCCGGGCTGAACGAGGCCCTTAATAATAAATCTCGGGTGTCCAGGTACGTGCAATATCCTGGCGTGGCCACATGCCAATATGTCGGCATCCTTCTCGGTTGTATTGAGTATCCGAAGGATGTGAACAACAAGAGACAGTAAAAAGGTTTACGCATGGTCTTAATCTAAAAATAAACCTTTGAGCGGGTCCCTGCTGCACGTCTGCGCCTGTGTCTCCATTGTGCCGTGTCCTGGATGGGTGTAGCATGATTGTCATCTGTAAAAGAGAAGAACTTAGGTGAAAGTTGCCGTGCCAGAAAATTGGTTATTATCAATAAACCATTAAAATTCAAGATAAGTTAAGTTGAGCCGGACTAGCCCTGATTACACGTGGGAAGCCCCTGGTACCATCTAGGAGGGTTTGATCATCAAACCAGTCTCATGTATATGTAGTGGTGCACCGTACTCGTCTAACCGTGTCCGTGGTCTTGACGACCTGTCATTTTTTCTGGTTGGTGAGGCCGTCTAGTGCTCGGCGGCTAAAGCCGCCGCACATTCTTCCGCGTGTAGAGAACGCTTAGTGTTTCCGCTAACTGTGATGGTGCCACGTGGACCGGGCATCTTAAGCTTGAGAGAAGCGTAATGTGGTATTGCATTAAAACGAGCGAAAGCTGCTCTTCCGAGTAGTGCCTGATAGCCACTTCGGAATGGAGCGATGTAGAAAGTTAACCTTTCGCTTCGGAAGTTGTTGGAAGAACCAAATACAACCTCTAGTAATAGAGAGCCCGTGCAGCGGGCCTCTAGGCCTGGTATTACTCCCTTGAAGGTAGTAGTGCGGTGGCTTATTTTTGTCGGGTCTATCCCCATTTTGCGGACTGTGTCCTGATATATAAAATTTAGACCACGTTCGCCGTCCATGAGGACTCGTGTGGGATGGTATCCATTTACTATTGGGTCTAACACCAAGGCAGCCAATCCTTCATGCCGGATGCTTGTCGCGTGATCCCCGTGATCAAAAGTGATCGGGCAGGCCAACCAGGGGTTGAACCTAGGGGTGACGGGATCTATGGCGCGTGTCTCGGAGTGCATGTTTGCTTCTCCTCTTCATGACATGGATCATGTTGACTGTTTTAACCTCTGGTGGGAATTTTTTCTGTCCTCCAGTGCTTTGCTGGCGAGGCTTGTCCTCGTCTTCGCTTGGTGTCTCCCCCCCTTGTGTTCGGTGTTTAGCTTACCGGCCTGCTTGAAGACCCAGCATTATTTGTGGGTGTGATTTGCAGGATTATCGGGGGTGCCATGAATCTGACATAGTTTGTCAAGAATCTTGTTTAGGCCAGACAGTCCGTCTCTGCTGGCTTTGAAAGGATTTTTCCGCTGACCTGGTCGAGAGCCCCTGAATCCGGCATTTACCGCCGTATTATCTGGGCTATCTTCTTTATTTTGACGCTTGCTTTTATTGCATCGTGGTTTTCCATTGCCATCCCTGACTTCGGATGTGCTTAGATCGCTGGTGCTACTGCGAGCTAACCAGTTGTCTTCGCCCGCGCAAAAGCGGGTCATGAGACTTGTTAGAGCTGCCATTGTTCTCGGTTTTTCTTGGCCAAGGTGTCTGGCGAGCCATTCGTCTCGGACGCTGTGTTTGAAAGCTGCTAAGGCTTCGGTGTCCGGACAGTCGACGATTTGGTTCTTTTTGGTGAGAAACCTGTTCCAAAGCTTTCGGGCGGACTCTCCGGACTGTTTAATTATATGACTTAAATCGTTTGCATTCGGAGGTCGGACGTAGGTCCCTTGAAAATTAGCCTGAAAAGCGTCCTAGAGGTCCTCCCAACTTCCAATTGAGTTTTCGGGGAGGCTTTTTAGCTAGTGCCAAGCTGGTCCTTTAAGCTTGAGGGGAAAGTATTTAATGGCATGGAGATCGTCTCCGCGAGCCATATGGATATGGAGGATAAAGTCCTCAATCCAGACCCTAGGGTCTGTGGTCCCGTCGTACGCCTCTATGTTCACTGGTTTGAATCCTTCTGGGAATTCGTGGTCCAGCACCTCATCATTGAAACATAGGGGGTGTGCGGCACCCCTGTACTTGGATGTACCATGGCGTTCAGACAGTTTTGGTATTTGGTTTTGAATTTGTGCTGGTCGTACAGGATTTTTGGTGCAAGTCCCCACGTACATCATGTGTTGACTTATGTGCATGTTTGTTATCCGCTCTATAGCGGTCACAAGATGGTGGATCCGGCCGGTTGGCTGTTTCATTTTTGGCTGTGTGGGCTCTAAGGCCTCGTCGTCGAATTCAGGTAATAGCTTGCGCTTTGGATAGTTCTTTGTGTGGTAATTTCCACCATACTTTGCTTCGTTGTCGAGCACTTTGTTGCACCTGCTGTTGAGTGTATTTTGTGCGGCCTTAAGCCTTTGCTTCTGCTTCTTCAGACTCCTCGCTGTGGCAATAAGCCTTATGCGGAGGTTCTCTTGCTCCAAGTGCGTTTCCGGGATGATGTGTGCATCTTCGTCCGGACAGTTTTCCTCCCCAGAGGGGGTTTAATGAGGTTTATACTCGGCATCGCCGTGTTCGGGCATCGGATCCGCACTATGTTCGCCACTTGCATCCACATTGTGCTCTGCCGTCGGGGCAATGTGATCGTCGTTTCCTCTGGAATCGACTGGAGTGTTATTTTCTCTTGCGCTGTTATCGCTGTTTTTGTGATGTCTACTACACAACCTTCTTCTTGTAGACGTTGTTGGGCCTCCAAGTGCAGATGTTTGTAGGACAGTAGCAAATTTCCCTCAAGTGGATGACCTAAGGTTTATCAATCCGTAGGAGGCGTAGGATGAAGATGGTCTCTCTCAAGCAACCCTGCAACCAAATAACAAAGATTCTCTTGTGTCCCCAACACACCCAATACAATGGTAAATTGTATAGGTGCACTAGTTCGGCGAAGAGATGGTGATACAAGTGGTATATGGATAGTAGATAATAGTTTTTGTAATCTGAAAATATAAAAACAGCAACGTAACGAATGATAAATGTGAGCGTAAACGGTATTTCAATGCGTTGAAACAAGGCCTAGGGTTCATACTTTCACTAGTGCAAGTTCCCTCAACAATAATAACATAATTGGATCATATAACTATCCCTCAACATGCAACAAAGAGTCACTCCAAAGTCATTAAGCGGAGAACGAACGAAGAGATTATGGTAGGGTACGAAACCACCTCAAAGTTATTCTTTCCAATCAATCCGTTGGGCTATTCCTATAAGTGTCACAAACAGCCCTAGAGTTCGCACTAGAATAACACCTTAAGACACAAGTCAACCAAAACCCTAATGTCACCTAGATACTCCAATGTCACCTCAAGTATCCGTGGGTATGATTATACGATATGCATCACATGATCTCAGATTCATCTATTCAACCAACACATATGACCTCAAAGATTGCCCCAAAGTTCTACCAAAGAATCACGATGAAAACGTGTGCCAACCCCTATGCATAGGTTCATGGGCGGAACCCACAAGTTGATCACCAAAACATACATCAAGTGAATCACGTGGTATCCCATTGTCACCACAGATACGCACGGCAAGACATACATCAAGTGTTCTCAAATCTTTAAAGACTCAATCCAATAAGATTACTTCAAAGGGGAAACTCAATTCATTACAAGAGAGAAGACGGGGAGGAGAAACATAAGATCCAACTATAATAGCAAAGCTCGCGATACATCAAGATCGTGCCAAATCAAGAACACGAGAGAGAGAGAGAGATCAAACACATAGCTACTGGTACATACCCTCAGCCCCAAGGATGGACTACTCCCTCCTCGTCATGGAGAGCACCGAGATGATGAAGATAGCCACCGGAGAAGGATTCCCCCTCCGGCAGGGTGCCGGAACGGGTCTAGATTGGCTTTCGATGGCTATGGAGGCTTCTGGCGGCGGAACTCCCGATCTGTTGTGTTCCCCGGAAGTTTTAGGTTATATGGAGATATATAGGTGGAAGAAGTACGTCAGGGGGGCCACGAGGGGCCCACGAGGGTGGAGGGCGCGCCCCCTACCTTGTGGCCTCCTTGAAGCTTCCCTTACGTGCACTTCAAGTCTTCTGGGCTTCTTCTGATCCAAAAATAAGTTCCGTGTAGTTTCAGGTCAATTGGACTTCGTTTGATTTTCCTTTTCTTCGAAACCCTAAAACAAGGTAAAAACAGAAACTGGCACTGGGCTCTGGGTTAATAGGTTAGTCCCAAAAATGATACAAAAGTGTATAATAAAGCCCATAAACATCCAAAATAGTAGATAATATAGCATGGAGCAATAAAAATTTATAGATACGTTGGAGACGTATCAGCATCCCAAGCTTAATTCCTGCTCGTCCTCGAGTAGGTAAATGATAAAAACAGAATTTTTGATGCGGAGTGCTACTTGGCATAATTTCAATGTAATTCTTCTTAATTGTGGCATGAATATTCAGATCCGAAAGATTCAAGATAAAAGTTCATATCGACGTAAAAATTATAATACTTCAAGCATACTAACTAAGCAATCATGTCTTCTAAAAATAACATGGCAAAAGAAAGTTCATCCCTACAAAATCATATAGTTTAGTCATGTTTCATTTTCGTCACACAAGCATGCTCTCATCATGCACAAGCCCGATGACAAGCCAAGCAATTGTTTCATACTTTAGTTATTTCGAACTGATAAACTTTCATGCAATACATGAGGGTGAGCCATGGATATAGCACTATGGGTGGAATAGAATATGATGATGGGGGTTATGTGGAGAAGACGAAAAGGAGAAAGTCTCACATCAACGAGGCTAATCAATGAGCTATGGAACTGTGCGTCTAAGGCGGATGGTAACAGGAGGCAGGGGACACGATGTTTTACCCAGGTTCGGGCCCTCTTGATGGAGGTAAAACCCTACGTCCTGCTTGATTTATTCTTGATAATATGAGTAGTACAAGAGTTGATCTACCACGAGATCAGAGAGGCTAAAACCCTAGAAGCTAGCCTATGGTACGATTGTATGTTGTCCTACGGACTAAAGCCCTCCGGTTTATATAGACACCGGAGAGGGCTAGGGTTACACAAGGTCGGTTACAAAGGAGAAGATATACATATCCGTATTGCCTAGCTTGCCTTCCACACCAAGTAGAGTCCCATCCGGACACGGGACAAAGTCTTCAATCTTGTATCTTCATAGGCCAACAGTCCGGCCAAAGGATATAGTCCGGCTGTCCGGAGACCCCCTAATCCAGGACTCCCTCAGTAGCCCCCGAACCAAGCTTCAATGACGATGAGTCCGGCGTGCAGTGTTATCTTCGGCATTGCAAGGCAGGTTCTTCTTCAAATTTTGAATGTTCGTAAAGTAGTGTCCGGCCCCATAAATGTTGAACCTCTTGGCTTCTACGCCGAATAAGGGCTATCCTCCACGCGTTGAATGAATACGAGGAGCCAGGGAGTTTTTACATTCGCCCCCCTAGCCAGATAAATAAATTGTCTATTAAAGGGATATGGATTCTCAGTCCAATCCATATCACCCTCCCCCAGCGAGAATCCATCGGAGCGCACTTCGGAAAAATCCACTCCAGCATGGCCGACAACCGCAGCTCCTCCTCCCGCCCCCGTAGCCCTAAGCCCGGTGATTGGGAGAGGTGTTCTGTCCCACACAGTCGACTAGTCGAACTGCAGACTAAGGGATTTCTCCCTCCAGCGTATATGGTTCCCGTCTGAGCCGGGCTCGCCACCTAGAATGGTGGGGAGCAAGCGGAGAGCCTCCCCAGTCCCTCTACGGGGGAGCGGGTATGCCTTGTTCCTTACTTATTGAGGGGACTCGTATTTCCAATTCATCAGTTCCTCCGCGGGCTCCTGGAGTTTTACGGCCTCCAACTGCATAATTACACCCCTGCTTCCATATTACACATCGCTGGCTATGTTGCCCTCTCCGAGTTATTCCTGGGCTGCGAGGCTCATTTCGAGCTATGGAAAAGGTTATTTTGCCTCGTCCCTCGCACACAGAAGGGGTCACTTTATCAAGTGGGCGGAGCCGAAATATGGCGCATCACCGAAACCGGGTACCTGTCCGGTACTCCGAAGAGGACGTCCAAAGACTGGCCTTAAGAATGGTTTTATATGGAGGACGTCCCCCTTTCGGATCCTGTTCGGCGGGGTCTTCCTGAGTTCAACAATACTCCTCTGAAGAAACGCCGAAGTTGGCGCCCACGGACCCCCCAGGAGGAAGACAGCGGAGAAGTCCTTTACCTGATGAACCGGATTAAAGCGCTGGCTCAAGAAGGATTGACAGTAATTGAGGTTATGTCAATATGCATAATGCGGGGAGTGCAACCACTTCAATATCAAGGGCACCCCCTGTGGTGTTTTAACGGGGAAGATGACGCCACCCATTGCGGGCGTAAGGGTTCGGACAGCGATGCAGCTTTAGCAAAAATTCTGTCCGAATTGTTCAAAGGAGAGGAAGAGGAGTTCATCTGCATCAAGCCACGGGATGGAATCTCCATGTACAACCCTCCAAGCTGGGTGAGTTATATCTCCTTACTCCCATTCTTCCCGCATTCTTTGTCGTAGTCACTCACTTTGCCATTTTGTGGCAGGAACTGCGAAAAGCCATAAGGGAGGTCAGCAGCCCATCTCCACAACCAGAGGACCCTAACCGGGCCCTCGGTCCCGGACTCGAAGAAGATCCGAACATATTCGTGGAGCTGATAGACCGGCAGTTCTATCAATTAAGCTGCGATGACGCCATGCTGGCCATTACGGCCGACTATCCCAGACTGCTTCCTGCGTCGCACGTAAGAAAAACCAAAAATCCCAACTCCAAAAACTAGGATCCCCTTTTAGACGCTTCACCTACCATATACATATGGTATTTTGCAGGGAAGACATTCGGGACGCCATGCCGAACCCGCAGCAACTCGCCAACAAGAGGCACCAAGGCCGGGCAGGCCAAAAAGGAAGGCGGTCAGGATGGAGACTCCGGCGCAGAGGTATGACAGGAACACCGCTCCATGGTTGTCGTCTTTCTTGAAATATAATGACGTCCATGTTTCTTTAACAGAAAAAACGCTCACCGGAATGTGTCCGGTGCAGCTTCCGATCACGCTTCCACCAGTCGGGCTCCAGGGCCGGACATAGAGGCGGAAGCCGACATGGGGCGGACGCCGGATACCCCCCTACAGAGGATGCGGATAGGCTATCCGCTACAAATTCAGAAGTGGAGAGCGCCATGAATCATAGGCGTCGCCGGGCCGTACTCCACGACGCTTGCTTCTCACCAGAGGCATTTGATGCCTTTAATTCTGGAGAGGCGTACCTCCGTGCTGCTCAAGATGGTCTAGCCAGAGCCATGGACCAGTATGTAAAGGATGTACGGGTAAGTAAATCTGACAATTATATGTATCAGTAGCCCCTGAGACTTGAAACAGTTAGCAGAACTAATTTAAGGATCATCTTATTGTGCAGGTTCTTACAGAGAAGAATACTCGACTGTCACAGGAGCTGGAGGAATGCAAGACCCAACTGCGGGCCGCTGTTGCCGCATTGAAGGAACCTAAAAAGTCCCCAGCTGGTAACATTTGTTTCAAAGAATGATGGTTACCATATAGCGTGCGGCGTGGCTGCAGATCTAACAATAGATGATGCAGATGAATCCGGAGGACCAGCATGTCGTACGACAGCTAAAGGCTGGCGAACGCGTGCTGACTGAGGTCAGGCAGGAGAAAAGCAATCTCCAAGACGCCAATACCAAGCTGAGCGTGGAACTGAAAGATGTTCGCGCCCAGCTTGCAGACTCCGAGAAGGAGAATAAGCGGCTTCGACGCGGCATTTTCAGTAAGTGCTTGAACGAACCCTTTTGAAGGAGTTCGGCGAAGAAGCCGGCTAACAGAGTGATGTCTGCAGGTATGCTGACGGGTCGTCCCGCGGAGGAGATGCCTGGGTCTGCGGGTGATCTTCTACCTGAGCTTTCACAACTGCACGGACAGTATCGGCAGGTGATGCAAGGTATTGCTCAGGCCTTATGACCATCCGTCTCCCTGCCAGAAGGCATTGGAGAGCTTGCGGAGAAGCTCAAGGGATCACGGCGGCGCTTCCGCTTATGGAAGATATCGGCCTGAAGGTGCCAGGGAAGCCTGGGCCATGGTGAAGACGCGGTATACCAAGGCTGACCCAAACCACATGGCCGAGGTCGGACCTGTGGGGCCCGATGGGAAAGAGATCCCCGTTAGCTTAGTGTATGGGCAAGTAGAGTTAGCCGCAAAGTATTCCCAACAGGATTGTATGTTAGACCGCCTGTTGGATGGTATAGAAGAGGAATTTAGTCAGTCTACATGACTATGTAATTAAAGTGACATGTATAATGCCTTCTAGCCGGATTGTAGATCATTTGTCATGGCGGACCTTTTTGCTTCAACCTCAGGACCCGATAGTCCGGAGTGTATCCGAATACCCGCTCAGTTATATAAGAACCGGGGTATGCGTGGAGACCAGGCGTAGGGGTCATTAGTGCTTGAACAGACAAGTCCCCAACTAGTTATGTTATATTACATGGGTAGTAAGAAACATCTTACAGGGAGAATAGTTCCCTTAAGGGTTCCTTTCCCTGGGTACGCATGCCCTAAAGTGCATGTCCGGACTGCGAGAGGAAACGCAGGAAAAAACATTTGGGGGCATGTATGGAAAATAAAAATCATCTTTTGTTCACTGACCGAATATTCCCTTAAGAACGCTAGCTTTCGGCTTCACCCAGTCTGAGGTACACATCCGGCTAACCCGGCAGTAACAATCGCAGAGGTGCTCCCCTTATGCCCTAGCCGAATTAACGGGAACGTAGGGCATAAATACAAGAGCCAGTCAACCCAGCTTGGCCAAAACTTACGTCATATCGATGCATATAATGGCGAAGACAAGGTACATGCGGAAGAATAACACATGTGCGGGGCATGAAGCCCAGATAAATAATTAAGCTTCTATGTAAGAAGCCCACATGTATGATGGGCGCAGTTAGCGCATCTATAATGTGCAAGCGAGGCACATGTTGGCCCTTGAAGGCCTAGAGAAAGAATAAAAGAAACAAAGAGAAACAAGACAGATAATGTATATGCAAAAAATGGACAGAGGAAGGAGACGAACATAGAGTCCGGTGCTAGGCGTAGAATCTTCAGAGCCTGGCTGCGTTCCATGGGTTCGGCTCAAGTCGATTATTCGATGCGTCCCGCAGACGGTACGCTCCATCGGTCAGAACTTGGTCAATAATGAAGGGTCCTTACCATTTGGGCTCGAGCTTGGACTTTTTCTTCTCCGGCAGGCGTAGAACAAACTCCCCAACGTTATAAGTTTTGGCCCGTACTTCTCTGCTTTGGTATCTGCGAGCCTGTTGCTGATAAAATGCGGAACGGGCTTTTGCCACGTCGTGCTCCTCCTCCAGGGTGTCCAGACTGTCCTGCCGATCGAGCTTGGCTTCTCTTTCTTCGTACATGCGCACTCGAAGTGAGTCATGAATTATGTCGCAGGGCAGAACTGCCTCTGCGTCATACACCATAAAGAAGGGTGTATATCCGGTAGTACGGTTCGGCGTGGTCCGCAGCCCCCAGAGTATGGAGTCGACCTCCTCTACCCAGTGCGTGCGAGACTCCTTTAAGGAGCGCACTAATATGGGTTTAATGCCGCTCATGATAAGACCATTTGCACGCTCAACTTGGCCGTTGGTTTGTGGGTGATAGACGGAAGCATAATCGAGCTTGATGCCCATTTTGCTGCACCAGAGTTTTACCTCATCGGCCGTGAAGTTCGTGCCGTTGTCAGTGATGATGCTGTGGGGGATGCCATAACGGTGTATGACCCCGGATATGAAGTCTATCACCAGTCCGTATTCGGTTGTTTTAACAGGTTTGGCTTCTATCCATTTGGTGAATTTATCCACCATGACCGGTAAGTATTTTTTCTTATGGGTTCCCCCTTTAAGGGGTCCAACCATGTCAAGCCCCCAGACCGTGAAGGGCCAGGTAATGGGGATTGTTTGGAGGGCGGTGGGTGGCATGTGGCTTTGGTTTGCAAAAAGCTGGCAACCGGCGCAGCGTTGGACCAAGTCCTGTGCGTCTGCCCGGCCGTCGGCCAATAAAACCCTGTACAGAAGGCCTTGCTTACAAGGGCCCGGGCTGCGGCGTGGTGGCCGCCAAGTCCGGCATGAATTTCTGCCAAAAGCTTCCGCCCTTCCTCTTCGGAGATGCACCTTTGAAGGACTCCAGTAGTGCTTTTTTTATACAGCTCTCCCTCGTGGACCCTGTAGGCTTTAGATCGCCGCACTATGTAGCGTGCCTTATTTTGGTCCGCGGGAAGTTCCTGCCTAGTTAGGTAGGCCAAGAATGGTTCTGTCCACGGGGCAATGATGGCCATTATGACGTGCGCTGAGGGTGTTATTTCGGTGGTAGAGCCTCCGATTATGTCAGAGTGTTCGGTATCGGGCATTTTGGCCGGGTCCGAACTAATGTTACCGGTGTCCCCTTCCCATACCACGGATGGCTTAAACAACCTCTCCAAAAAGATGTTGGGGGGGGACTGGATCGTGTTTTGCACCGATGCGGGCGAGGATATCCGCCGCCTGATTGTTTTCCCGAGCCACATGGTGAAATTCGAGCCCCTCGAACCGAGCTGACAACTTTAGGACGGCGTTTCGATAGGCCGCCATCTTCGGATCCTTGGCATCGAAGTCTCCATTTATTTGGGATATTGCAAGGTTTGGATCCCCACGCACCTCCAGGCGTTGAATGCCCATGGAGACTGCCATCCGAAGACCATGTAACAGGGCTTCGTATTCGGCTGCATTGTTGGATTCTGTGTACAGTATCTGCAGTACGTATTGAACTGTATCTCCGGTTGGGGACGTCAGGACGACGCCAGCCCCCAGACCCGCCAGCATTTTGGAGCCATCGAAGTGCATGATCCAATTAGAGTATGCGCCGTACTCTTTAGGGAGTTCGGCTTTCGTCCATTCGGTGACAAAGTCGGCCAATACTGGCGATTTAATGGCTCGCCGAGGTTTGTATGTTATGTCGAACGGGAGGAGCTCAATGGCCCATTTGGCAATCCGGCCCGTGGCATCGCGGTTGTGTATAATATTATTGAGTGGCACCTCCGAGGCTACTGTAATCGAACACTCTTGAAAGTAGTGTCGCAGCTTCCGGGATGCCATGAATACCGCATAGGCTATCTTTTGATAATGTGGGTACCGTGATTTGCATGGAGTGAGGACAGTGGATACATAATATACCGGCTTTTGAAGAGGGAATTTATGTCCGTCCGCTTCTCGTTCGATGACGAGCACTGCACTTACAACTTGATGAGTTGCCGAAATGTATAATAGCATTGGTTCGCCGATGTTTGGCGCAGCCAGGATTGGGTTGGTTGCCAGTATGGCTTTTATTTCTTCCAATCCGACTGTGGCAGCGTCCGTCCACTCGAAGTGTTCGGTGCGCCGAAGGAGGCGATAAAGGGGTAATGCCTTTTCTCCTAAGCGGGAGATAAAGCGGCTTAGAGCCGCCACATCTCCAGTTAGTTTCTGGATTTGTTTGAGGTCTGTTGGGGTAGCCAACTGTGACAAAGCTCGGATTTTGGCCGGATTAGCTTCAATACCTCTACTGGAGACAATGAAACCCAGGAGCTTTCCGGCTGGTATGCCGAAAACGCATTTTTCCGGATTGAGCTTGATGTCGTAGGTTCGGAGGTTGTCGAATGTGAGCCTCAAGTCGTCTATTAGAGAGTCGACGTGTTTGGTTTTGACGACCACATCGTCTACGTATGCCTCTACTGTTTTGCCGATCTGTTTCTCCAGACATGTCTGAATCATGTGCTGATATGTTGCGCCGGCGTTTTTGAGCCCAAAAGGCATTGTGTTGAAACATAAGGGGCCGTATGGTGTGATAAATGCCGTTGCGGCTTGGTTGGACTCCGCCATCTTGATTTGGTGGTAGCCGGAGTATGCGTCGAGGAAACACAATGGCTCGTGTCCTGTGGTACCATCGATAATTTGATCAATGCGGGGGAGGGGGAAGGGATCCTTTGGGAAAGCCTTGTTGAGGTCCTTGAAATCGACACATAGGCTCCAGGATTTGTCCTTCTTTGGTACCATCACCAGGTTCGCTAGCCAGTCCGGGTGTTTTATTTCTCTAATGAATCCGGCCTCTAATAACTTGGCTAGTTCCTCTCCCATGGCCTGTCTCTTAGGTTCGGAGAAATGTCGAAGAGCCTGCTTGACCGGCTTGAATCCCTTTAGGATATTGAGGCTGTGCTCGGCCAGCCTGCGTGGGATTCCTGGCATGTCTGAGGGGTGCCAGGTGAATATGTCCCAATTCTCGCGCAGGAACTCTCGTAGTGCGGCGTCCACAGCGGGGTTTAACTGTGCCCCGATGGAGGCCGTTTTTGTAGGGTCCGTTGGGTGGACTTGGAATTTGACTATTTCATCCGCTGGTTTAAAAGAGGTGGACTTGGATCTCTTGTCAAGTATTACGTCGTCCTTGTCCAATGTGGAGCGTAGCGCAGTTAATTCCTCGGCCGAAAGGGCTTCGGATAATTCCTCGAGGGCCAATGCGGCTATTTTGTTTTCGGCGCGGAGCGCTGTGTCCGGATCACTAGCGAGAGTGATGATTCCATTGGGCCCGGGCATTTTGAGCTTCATGTACCCATAATGGGGTATGGCTTGGAAGATCGTGAATGCCTCCCGTCCTAAAAGGGCGTGGTATCCACTACTGAACGAGGCCACTTGGAATGTAATTTCTTCGGACCTATAGTTCTCCGGCGTGCCGAATACCACATCTAGTGTGATTTTCCCAGCACAGCGTGCTTCCCGACTGGGGATGATTCCTCTGAAGGTTGTGCTGCTTTGCTCAATGCGGTTCCAGTCTATTTCCATTTTTTGAAGAGTTTCCTCATAGATGAGGTTTAATCCACTGCCGCCGTCCATGAGTACTTTGGTTAGTCGAAAGCCGTCCACAATTGGACTGAGGACCAGTGCAGCTGGTGCTCGGGCAGTTCGGAATTTAGGTTCGTCACTAGCATTGAAGGTAATAGCCGTGTCACTCCATGGATTCATTGCTGCCACGTGGCAGATTTCGGCGAGGCTGCGGAGTGTTCGCTTGCGCCTATTATTTGATGCGAAGGTTTCAAAAACTGTTAATACAGTATTGTTATCTGCGGGATGGTGCTCTGTGGCATTTGGGATAAGAAGATCCTCACCACTTTTGGCCACCTGCCGGAGTATCCAACATGCTCTAAGGCTGTGTGTTGGTATGGTATCCATTGTACTATGAACTTTGCAGGGTCCGTTAAGCCATCCCTCCACTACAAAAAAATACACTTCCATGATGGTACGTGTTTGTCACAGTAGGTCGCGTTTTTTGTCATGCATGTACATCCATGACAAATTTATGACGGAATCAAGATAGTCATACCTATGCTGTCGTAGAAGTGTTCCATGACATTACGAAAATTATCATCACGGAAGTGTCCACTTCCATGACGATAAATCGTGCGTCACAGAAGTGCTTTCGTCAAGGGTGACCGACACGTGGCATCCACCGTAACGGAACGCCGTTAAGCTATCGGGTCGGGTTTTGGATCCGATAACCCGTTAACAACCCCGACCAATGGGAAATTTCCACGTGTAAAATTCTTATTGGCCGGACGAAACATGTGTCAGCTCGTCAGTGGGTCAGATAGGCGCCTATGATACGTCGACATGTGGCACGGCCCAACAGAGGCCCATTCCTGTGAAAAGGCCGGCCCATTTGACTTGGTCAAAAGGTGGCGGGCTGGCCCATGTAAAGCCTGTTAACGGCCTGTTCGCATATAGCCCATTTACAGCCCGCTAACCCAAGGCCCGTTACGACCTATCCGAATTAGGCCCAGTAGTGTCATCTGGGCCATCCAATATGATTCCAGCCCGTTTTAACTTTTGGCCCATGCATGGCCCATGACGTCTTTCGGCCCATATGAGGCCCTATGTAACTCCTGGCCTATTAACGGCCCATGGTGAAACTGGCCCGTAATGAACAGTGTATCACTTTACACCCATTAACGGCCCGTGGTGAAACTGGCCCATAATGAACAGTGTATCACTTTATACCCATTAACGGCCCGTTATTCCGTTGGGCGTTTTCCAGCCCATGTTATCTTTCGGCATTCTCAGAGCCCATTTATTCTTGGGCTCATTTGCAGCATTCGTTTACTTACTACCCGTTACTGTCATTTTCTACTTGTGGGCCAAATTCAGCCCGTGGTTACAGTCGGCCCGTTTGTGGTCCGTTAATACGTTGGGCCATTTTCATAGCGTCATCAAATACGGCCTATTAACGATGGCCCGTTATGGTCGGCCCATGAATGAACGATTCCAACTCTACCCCGTTTACGGCCATAATGCGGCCTGTTATTGGCCCATGTTTGGCCAATCAATCATACGGCCCGTATAAGGCCCATTGATGATATGGCCCATAGAAGGCCCATTGTTTCTATGGCGCGTAGAAGGCCTACTGTTTCTACGGCCCATAGAAGGCCTACTGTTTCTATGGCCCGTAGAAGGCCCACTATTTCTATGGCCCGTAGGAGGCCCAGTGTCACTACAGTAAATATTAGCCCATGGTTATTGTGGCCTAGTTTAAAAAAATAGGTTATTGCAGCCACTAGTTAACCGCAGAAAAAGAACTGCAATGACTACAAGCAAACAAATAAACAAGACAACAAGGAAATAAATAAGCAAGCAACTAACGCTAGGTTATCATGGCTATTACACATATTACATCCACTGGGCATCAAAGTTCGCCACCAGTGCAAATATAGGGAACAAAGCAGCATATCATATACACTAGCCGTCAAAATTGGCCACCAGTGCAAATAAACGCGGCAGCAAAACAAGAGAATAACTGAAACAACTTCAGAAGAGCTCAAGAAACGTTATCCTGGGTATCCACCATGCTGGCAATAAGCTTAGCAAGCTGATTAGCTTTGTCCTGTTTGGCGCTCAAATCCTCCAATGCTTGCTGTTGCACCAGAAAGTATGCATCTGAATGCTCCAGGGACTTCCGCAGTCCTTCTGCTTCTTGTCGCAACACAGCTGATCGATGTCTTTCAGCTTGTAGTTGAGACTCAAGAAACCGAACTGATTTAGACAGTGAGTTTGAATAGCTTGTGCAAGCGGTAGTGGCCAGTAACTCCAACACTAAACCAAGATAGGATGTGTCACTATCCTGAACCTTATCTGCATTACTTCCTTTACCGTTGCTTAATAAGGCACTCTTCCCCAATATTCTGTCAACATTCTAAAAGAAGAAACAAGCAGACACATAACAAGTTTAGCATGTACTAGTATATGAAACTCATTTCGGTGAACCAGTTCATTAGTAAGGTGGACAGGATTAAACTACCAAGTCTTCTATTGCCAAGTACTAGTACATAATAAAAGCATCAAACAAACATATATCTATGTCCTATGGTAGCAATGGAATCTTAAATTAGAACAATTGTTCTTCAGGTTTAGGCACTTGTTCTACATGAACAGAGTACAGTAAGACGCAAGAATATAATACTTAAAAATAGAAAATGATCTCATAGACCTTACCACATTCTTGGTTCGGGACTAGTACAGAACAAGGCGTTCCCAGTCATCGTCCAGTAAATGTGTCTCAGGAGAACGTAAGGGAATTTGATGAGTTTCTTTGACGGTGAAGTACGTTTTCTTCATGTAATTCCGATACTGCCACCAAGCATTCTTGAAGATAGCAGAGGTATTAGCACAGGTTACCTCATCCTGAGTTTCCAAATTGGTCCTTCTCTATAGAGAAAAATGTGAAAATTTGCTGTATTATAACCATCATGGAGGTAGGATGTATGGGACGAAGCAAAGTAATTGCCATGAATAACATTACTTACACATAACTCTTGGATAAACACCTGCAACTGGCATTTTCCTTCATCTTCAGTATAATATTTCCAAGATGGGAAGATACGCACATATGATTTAACAACATCAAATGCGATAGATGCTAAACTATGACTAGCTGGTTGTGCATCCTCCACAGGAATAGGCGTACTAACTGGTGGAATTGGGGTTCGCCGTGATAGTACTGGCCCTTTGGGCATTGGAGCTGCCTTACTAACTGCTCTTGTTTGGGAGCTTTGTGGTGGAGATGGTGATGTGTCAACAGGAACTGGGTTACTATCGGCTGGGGTTGGGGTTAGATTGGGTGAAGCTGGTTCTCTGTCCATCGTAGTAGGGGTACAATCTGCGAGAGTTTGGGTTATGTGTGGTAGGGCTAGTTCTTGTGCATGTACAACCAGGGTGCTATCTCCACCAAGAGGTAGCACTGTTTTATTTGAAGACCGTGTTTTTAGTCCGCTAGATACTGGCATCACCCGCTCCAATTCAAATGGCTGATAAACATGAAACATAGTTGAATGTACAGACATTGTATAGAGACGAATGCAATAGATAGTGTGGAAAAAAGAGGGCATGAAATAGTTGACATGTATATTGTTTAATTAAAACGGATAGCATGACATAATTTCACATATATGATTTCTATCTAAACTGGATAGCATAGCATAACATAATTCAAAGATATGATGAATAACTAAACATGATCGCATGACATAATTCACCTACATGTTATCTAAGTAATCAGGATTGCATCATTTAATTCACATATGTGATTTATATGCTAAAAAGAGGGCATTCGATATGATGTCTGAACTAAGAACATGGTGTTGAATATTGTGTATATGATGTCTAAACTATGCAATGCAAGACACCGTATGCATGATATGAGCAGTATAACTGTGCCAAGTTAGAGCATACACCTCAGTGGGGGAATAGGACTGGTCATCTGTCTCTGAATCCATCTTTGAGGAGCTATCGGGACCCAACAAGAGATCTGCTTCGACAGGAAGCACTGTCTGCTCTGAAGGCCTTGTTTTCACTCCAGATTTTTCCATCTCCCACCCAAATGGCTGATTCACAGGAAGAGTAGTTTAATGTACAAACATTGTCGACAAATTGAAATATAATGAAGAAAAGGATGGGCAAGATATCATTCAAATATATGATGCCTGGTTAAACAAGATGGCATTGCACATTTCACATATATTATGGCTGGCTAAAAGACATGAGACTGCATAATTCCCATATTTGATATAGAAACTAAACAGGTGGCATTACAGAACATGTCTAAACTAAGCAGATGACATATATGATGTCAAAAGTAGGCACTACAAGGCAACATATGCATGATATGACTAACATCATCATGCCAAGGTAGAGCAAACACCTTGGGGGGTAAATAGGAGTGGTCAGCGGCGTCCGAATCCGCCTCAGAACAGATATCTTCCTCTGGATTACAATCTGGAGAGGGGTGGGGAGGGTTTGCCATTGAACCCACCATGGAGCGATGTCTGCATGACATTGTATTGCCGCGCAAAACTCTTCTCTTTTTCTCTACATGTTCAGCATGACTGTGTACAATATCTGACATGCATACGAAAAAAATATGGTGAGATTATGTAAGGAGAGCATGTCGAAATTTAGAGTGATGGTAACAACCAGTGGATCGATGTTTTTCCGTTGAACCAAAATAGCCCTAATGGATCGACGTTAATGTATAGTAATAAGTGATGCAACAAGTGTACAACCTCTTTGCCATAGCCGTGTCGACCTCAGCATCATTGGGTTGGTCACTGAAGCAGTTGAGGCAGAGGTGGCTGTCGGAGGTGTGGAGGAAGATCTGAGGAATCTGTAGACGGCGTCCAGGGCACTGCTCTGTTGTGATGGATCGTTCTGTCGTTGGAGCAGCTCCGGTGAGCCGTAAGACATCAAGGCTGAAGCAGCACAAGACAGACATCGTCAATCTCAAGTGGGATTCTAATAGCATCTCCAATAGATGATGTAAAATGTAAAATTAACATCACCAAAAACCACCTGACTACAATAGATGAGGTAAAAACTTTTGACTCTAAACTTAACTGTCGAAACTGAAATTTACTGTGGAATCTGAATGCTACTGTCGAAACTGAACGCAATGGTAGCAGAGAGGCACTTGACATGTAGTTTAGGGAGGGCCTGCAGTTCATCTTCAACCTGCACCCCCCTGAGCCGCCAGCCACCACCGGCCGAACCGCCGGCCCCAGCGCCGCCTCGCCGCCCCGAAACAACTCGCCACTGCCGCCCCGGCCAGCCCTCTAGGCCCCCCGCCCCACCCTGAACCCTAAGATAGACAGCGGGGTACCTCTCCGGCGAGCCCCCGTCCCCACTACGGGTGGTTCTTCCTTAACTCCGGCGAGCCCCCCCCAACCCCTGAAAATCGACTGACCCAAAAGTCGATTCAGTCGACTAAAGTGTGGCTTAATCGGAGCAGAGCAGCAACACGAGCGAGGGGGAGAGTAGCACCAGCAGCTGGGCGAGCGAGCGATCGAGCGAGAGCCGGAGCAGCAGCAGCAGATCCAACTGGTATGGACGCCGCTGCCGAAGGGGCCTCGCACTGGGGAGAGCCGCCGTGGAGATGTCGCCCGCGGCGCCGGCTTCAAGGTAGTCGCTCCATGGGGGTGCGGGATGGAGCACCGTCGGCGCCGGGAGGTCGAGTTAAGGAGAAGGTGCGATGCGATGAGTGTACAACCTCTTTGGTGGCACCGAGTAGGCCTCGGCTTCGTCCAAGGAGTCGGTGAGGATGCTGTGGTTCCGGTGGAGCAGGTTAAGGCGGCGCTGTGGGGATGGAGCAGCCGCGATAGACGAGGCGATCGTCGGAGCAGCTCCTTGGAGGTGGAGGACGGGACGGCGAGATGGACGACGAATCATCATCCGAACAGGTGGACGAGGGACGTCGAGCTATTGCGGTGGACGACGTCGTCGGCGAAGAGGCTCTGGCTGGGCAGCGGTGACATGGCGGACGGAGGAGGGTGGGGTTTCGCGGCTGGAGCGGAGAGGTTATGGCGGCCTGGGATTTCGAATGGCGAAAAGGGGGCGATGGGAGGGGGTGAAGCATGACTTAGGAACGCGCTTGTCCAAAATGTAGGGTGTGTTACAAAAGTACCCCCCACCGATTTGAACTAGCGGCCCTTTCGGCTCAGGGTTAGAAGGGGGATTTCGCGTGTCGGGATTTGGCAGCTGGAGGGAGTTTTCACGTGCGTTGTAATTTCGGGATAGCAAGGCGCTGGTTGTGAAGGCGCCAGTTTTGGGAGCACGATATCTGAATTTTCGGGATATAACAAGACACGGGTTGAATTTTAGGGACAAGCCTAACGTGTAGTAATATTGAACTTGTACGTACCAAATCAATTCGCACTTCCCTCAACCAAAAAGAAAAAGAAAAAAATAAAACTATTCACACCACACAAAGAGAGAGTCTTGCCCCGTTTTACTATACAAATGCTATTCAAAGCTACTCCCTCCTTCCATCTATATAGGCCTAATGCGTTTTTCGATGCTAACTTTGACCAAATATTAGAGCAATGATATATGACATGCAACTTACACAAAGCACACCGTTAAATTCGTCTGTGAAAGGTTCTTTCAATGATATAATTTTCACATTGTGCATGTCATGTACTATTAATCTTGTCAATAGTCAAAGGCGGTCTTAGAAATCTCATTACGCCCTATATAGATGGAAGGAGGGAGTATGAATCCATGTTATGTCCGATTAAATTCTTTCGCTTGCTGTATAATGCATGTAACCTACTCATACCAACATTTTAGTGCATTCCAAATGTGTATACTACCGCTGCAATTCGAACTAAATTTGAATTCGTTTCTCTATTTCAATAAGAATCTACAATCATGATTGTTGCCAACTTCAACCATCATAGTTTCCTTGCTATCCTCCAGATATAAATCAGACGGCCTATAATGCAGGGTGGCAGGCACACCATCATCAACAACTCCGTTTTTTATAAGAGTAGAGATAAAATATATTAAATGTAGTATACCATGTTCATAACCACACCATGTGTATCACCGTTATATATATTCACACATCCGTCGGTTTGAAACACTATGATAAATTCTTCAAATATCCGAATTCGCTTTTTATAATGAAGTATATATGATCTCTATTCATCTTTTACACCCACACAACCCTCTTAACTTTGTAGCTAGCGCTAACTTTCTCTTGTGCATGCACACGCCCGCATCCCTCTCACCCTCCCTCGGCATTCTCTAGCTCCATCGCGCAAATTCGTCTTTTCACTTTAGGTCGTTCACCCACGGTGTGTGTAGGTCCCCCAGTTCCTTCTTTACGGCACACATCGATCGATATGCCTCTCTAGCCAGGTGTGCCTAGCACAAACACAAGCATCCCCTCTTCTCTTGTCACCGTCCATGCCTCACTCCCACCACTCTTTTCATTGTTCTCGTACTCGCACACTCCTCCCCCTTGATATAGTATGCCTCTCGTACCACCTCCTACATGCATCCCTCTCTCTCTATCCTTCTCCTCGTGCCTCATTTGCTTCTAACACACACATGCATGTATACCAATCGTTCTCCCAACATATACCTAGATCGACTTTAACTACCCCCCCCATCGATCGACGTACCTCACAAGTTATGTCTCTCCTTTCTCTTACAAAGGGCGATTGATCTTCCTATGTAGTTACGTCTGCTTACCACAGCCACATCGCCCCCTCATCATTCGTGCATGCCTCCTGACCCGTCTCTCACACGCACGTGCACAGACAACAAGCAACCATCTCCTCTCTTATTGATATTGCGGGCGTGCCCTCCGTTTGTCTAGCAAGCCTATCCCACCATTTGTTAGAAGCAACTCCACTACCACCCCCTCCAACACTCTCTCTCTCTCTCTCCCAACCTTATTCATCTCCTGCACATATGCATGGATGCCGATGAATCTTCCTTAATACATGAGGCAGATCGATCTCCTTAATACATGAGGTAGGCCTCTCTCCTCCTCCACACATATACCAGCCATTGTACCTCTATAGTTAATTGGGCCTCCCTCTTCCCCCACCACACACCGATAGTCGAGCGCTGCAGGTAGGTATCCATGCCACCGAGACAAACTGCACATGTCCCATCTCACGTTCCAGTAGGCTAGCCACTCTATATCTTTGACGTGGGCACACACAAATTCGATGGCACTCTTTATCGATCGCGCGTGCGCACACACACACACATCATCCCTCTCTTCGATTCTATGGACACCTCAAGCCGATGATACCTCCACTCTCTTCTTGTGGATCGCCCCATCTATATATATGTTATATCCAGGACTCTATTTCACACACATTCCATATGTTAAATTTTTTGATTGACCCCCCCCAAAAAAACTCTCAAGTACCCACACACTATATCTCTCTAGGTTTGTATCTCCCTCACACAACCCCACGTAGGTGGTGTACGTATACAAGAAGAGAATAGGTGCACCGTGCACGTACTCACGCTTCGTGCCCAGCCACACCCGCGCGGGTACACAGTGGAGCTCATTTCTCCGCAGAAGCTGAATTTGTTTTTGAAACATCAACTGGCCAGAGACTCAAAAACTTATTTGCCCATTAGTGACTTGTCAGGGCGGTGGATTTTAGTTTGTACGATAATGCTGCATCCACCTAAAGTAAAGAAAGTTCTTACGTAAACTTCCTAGTAATTCCCTCTTCGTAGGTGCAGCATTACTCCTCACATTTGTAATATCAGTTTGAAACTTGTAATATTGCTGTGTCCTATTCCTGCGTTTTCAAAATCATGCGAATCAAAAAGGTCCTGATTTGGTGATGATGTTGTGCCTCCCATCTTTCACCAATAGCCGTCGGATCTAGATCTGACGCATACAAACCAAGCTTCTCCATTTTTTCAAAAACATGCCTGCACTTGTTCCCTATTTACAAACAACTCCTTGTCTCTCACAATCTAGGAGTATAAGCCCATGGAAAAATCTGGCGCGATGGCCGCTGCCGGAGCCGTCCACCCCCAATCTTGGTGTTCCGTGCAATGCACGGGCATCTACGCATGGGAAATTATGTCGAACAGGGCTAGTTGTAAGCAGGCTAGCTCTACAGCCATGATGATAGTGACTGCAGACGGTGAGGCTGACTATGGTATGCCAAACACGGCACCTATACTCAGGTGTCATCTCCGGTGCAGGGTCTTGTCACTTCACTGTGAGGAGCAGCACGCAATAATTTGACCAACGGGTAGTACAGTGCTAGTACTCCTACTACTACATTGGTAGTACTACTACTAGTACTAGTAGCACCACCGTCTAGATTTAGGAGTACTACCACGTCCACTGGCACCGAGGAACGTCTCCAGGTAGTATTTCTTGAGGCCGCCAGGGCGAGGGGCCGCTTGGACGACAACTTCGTCTCCTTGTTCGACGAGGTCCTCATCGGTTTCCTCGACAAGTTCACCGTCGTCAAGAAGCTTGCGGACGACTTTGACGCAAGCCTCCAGCCGACACGCCTAGGCTCTGCGTTGCCCGCCACCCTTAACGACCACTATGGTAACAACCTCTTCGACGCACTGGTGGCCCTGCGACTGCCCACCGTCGCGCCGGAGAATGTCCACCTCGAGGTCGCGCTTGCCGCGCAGCGCCTGGCGCAGCAAGACACCATCGACATAATCACCCACGTCTACGCGCAAATCGTCCACAAGGACTACTACATGCAAGAGGAGGACGATAGGACGCTGGCCTTCTTGGAGCGCAGGGCAACCTTGGACGGCACTGTTCAGAAGCACTGTAACACCCCGGATGTAACTTTCCCTAATTGTACTCCAACTCTTGCCGTTTCCGGCGTTAAGTTATATTTATTTTCTCGGGTTCGGGTCTTTGTCTCCGTGTGTTGTTATCGTTGTCATGCATATCATATCATGTCATCATGTGCATTGCATTTGCATACGTGTTCGTGTCATGCATTCAAGCATTTTTCCCGTTGTCCGTTTTGCGTTCCGGCGCTTCGTTCTCCTCCGGTGGTCATTTCTAGCTTTCTTTCATGTGTGGGGATTAAACATTTCCAGATTGGACTGAGACTTGCCAAGCGTCCTGGGTTTACTATCGGTAGACCGCCTGTCAAGTTTCGTACCATTTGGACTTCGTTTGATACTCCAACGGTTAACCGAGGGACCGAAAAGGCCTCGTGTGTGTTGCAGCCCAACACCCCTCCAATTTGGCCCAAAACCCACCAAGCTCTGCTCCATCTCCTAGAGCGTTCGATCACGATCGCGTGGCCGAAAACCGCACCTCATTTGGACTCTCCTAGCTCCTCTTATGCCTATAAATAGACCCCCTCCGTTTTCGGATCTCCCCTCTCCCCGAAACCCTAAAAAATTCATCCCTCCGCCGCCGGACATGTCCGCCTCCTAGCGGACGAAATCGCCGCCGCCGCCCCGCGCCAATCGCGCGCCGACACGTGGCCGCCGCGTCCCTCACCCGCCGCCGGCCCGGGAGGCCCAGGAGGGGCCCCCGCGAGCCCATCCACGCGCCGCCGCCCGAGGCCGCCATCCCCTCCGCCTCTTCCAACTCCGGCGGCCGGAGCCGCCATCGCCGCCACCTCGCCCAGCCGCCGCCTCGCCGCGCCGCTCGCCGCCGCCTCGCCCAGCCGCCGCCTTGCCGCGCCGCCCGCCGCCGCCTCCCGGCCCCGCCGCCCGCTGCCGGCGACCACCCCGGCCGCCTCCTCCACGCCAGCCTGCCGGCGAGCGCCGGATCCTTCGGTGAATAGTGCGCGAGATCCGATCCGGTTCGCAGCTACAGTAACCCTAGATCTAGGTCATTTTTTTTGCTAAGTCCTGAAATTCTTGATCCAAGTTGCTCTGTTCGAGGCCCCGTAACTTTGCATCCGTAGCTCCGATTTGGACATATAGTATATCAAAATGTTCGCCTCGATGAGTACATCATTTCATTCCATTGCATCATTTTCATTTGAGCTCATCTTGATGCCCGAAATGCTGTTAGAAGAGGGCTTCGTGAGTTAATTGTCAGATCTGCTAGTTCATCTTAGACTTTTGTCATTTTTGCCATGATTGTTGTGTGCATGATATGCCTGTGAGTCCTTCATATGTTTTGTTAAGCATCTTGTTATCTTTCCATAGGTGCAACTCATGCATTTTTAGGATGTGTATGGTGACTTGTGCAAGCTTGCAAAGTGAGGCACCCGGTAAATCTGTTTTCAGGGACTTGGTAGTTTTCACCAAGTCTGGGATTATTTAGTTCATGATGCCATATGTTCATGTTGTTTGCTAGTGATCCGTGCCTCTTTTGTGGATGATCAGTAAAGGAGTTTTGTTAATCTTGTAGTGCTCTATCCATCCATGTCTTTGTTTGCAATTATGGAGCACCCTAGCTTGGGTCAATTGAGCTCTACTTTTGCTTCGTTGCGGATCTAGGCAGATCGTCAACTTGTTTGCGATTTTGCCGATGTTATTATAGTTGATCCGTGCATCCTATGCTATTGTTCTTGCCATGTACAGCTTGTATTTTGTGCCTTCTTTATGGATGTATGCTTGTCTTGCCATGACTTGCATCGTGGTGAGCGCATCGAGCTCGTAAACATGCCTTCGTGAGTTATATTTCAGCATGTCCCAGTTTTCACTAAGTCTGAAAACTGATTATGTTTTTGCTATGTTCGTGTGCTTGTTAGTATATTTTGTGATCCCTTTTGGCTCAAGGTCACTAAGGGACTTTTGTTAATCTTGTTGAGTAGCTCCATGCCATGTCTTTCTTTGTCATGTTCAGGTCTTGTAGTCTGAAATCTGTTTTGCATTTGCATTTTTGCCATGCTTGTTTGAACCTCATAATAGATGAATTGGCCGTGGCTCAGTGCTAGTCTTTTGTTAAGCATCTTGTGTGCATCCCTGCCATGTATTTTGTTGTCATGTTTGGGTGCTGTAGCATGTTCATTTCATTGCATTTAAATGCCTACTTGTTGTAAATCGCAGACCGGTGTCATTTTTGAATCGCTTGCCATTTCCAAACCGTAACTCCGATTCCGGCGTTCTTTATATCGTTTTCAAGTGATTTCATCTCATCTTTCCAGTGGCACCCTTGGAATTCCAAGTTGAGGCCAGGTTCATGCATTTCCTGTCATATCTTGCATTTTTGCATCCCGCATCGCATCCCGCATAGCATATCATCATTTCATCATATTGCTTGGTCTTGCACGTGGTTGATTGTATCCTTTTTGCTTGTTTGTCTTGTTGGGTAGAGCCGGGAGACGAGTTCGCTAACGAGGAGCCCGTTGAGTTTGCTTTTGAGGATCCAGCCAACTCTGACAGCTTTGCAGGCAAGATGATCATACCCTCGAAATCACTACTATCTTTGCTATGATAGTTTGCTCGCTCTTTTGCTATGGCAATGCTACGATGCCTACCTTTTGCTTGTCAGCCTCCCAATTGCCATGTCAAACCTCTAACCCACCATGTCCTAGCAAACCATTGATTGGCTATGTTACCGCTTTGCTCAGCCCCTCTTATAGCGTTGCTAGTTGCAGGTGAAGATTGGAGGTCGTTCCTTGTTGGAACATCTTTTATTTACTTGTTGGGATATCATTATATTGCTATGTTATCTTAATGCATCTATATACTTGGTAAAGGGTGGAAGGCTCGGCCTCTCGCCTAGTGTTTTGTTCCACTCTTGCCGCCCTAGTTTCCGTCATATCGGTGTTATGTTCCCGGATTTTTGCGTTCCTTACGCGGTTGGGTTATAATGGGAACCCCTTGATAGTTCGCCTTGTTTAAAGCTTTTCCAGCAATGCCCAACCTTGGTTTTACCATTCGCCACCTAGCCTCTTTTTCCCTTGGGTTACCGGAGCCCAAGGGTCATCTTATTTTAACCCCCCCGGGCCAGTGCTCCCTCTGAGTGTTGGTCCGAACTGAGCTACCTGCGGGGCCACCTCAGGGAAACTTGAGGGTTGGTTTTACTCGTAGCTAGTCTCATCTGAGTGTGCCCTGAGAACGAGATATGTGCAGCTCCTATCGGGATTTGTCGGCACATTCGGGCGGTGTTGCTGGTCTTGTTTTAACCTGTCGATGTGTCTTGAGTGACCGAGATACCGAGTCTGATCGGAACGTCTTGGGAGGAGGTCTATTCCTTCGTTGACCGTGAGAGCTTGTCATGGGCTAAGTTGGGACTCCCCTGCAGGGATTGAACTTTCGAAAGCCGTGCCCGCGGTTATGGGCAGATGGGAATTTTTTAATGTTCGGTTGTAGATAACTTGAACCTTAATTAATTAAAATGAATCAACTGAGTGTGTTACCGTGATGGCCTCTTCTCGGCGGAGTCCGGGAAGTGGACACGGTGTTGGAGTAATGTTTGCGCAGGTTGCTCTCTAGCTTCTCGCTCGTGCCTTGCCTCCTCTTCTCGCTCTCTTTTGCGAATAAGTTAGCCACCATACTTGCTAGTCGCTTGCTGCAGCTCCATTCATATTTTACCTAGCCTTACCTATAAGCTCAAATAGTCTTGATCACGAGGGTGCGAGATTGCTGAGTCCCTGTGGCTCACAGATTACTATTACACCAGATGCAGGGCCTGATGATTCCGCCCCAGGAGACGCGTATGAGCTCAAGTGGGAGTTCGACGAAGACTCTCAATGATACTATGTTTCCTTTCCCGACGATCAGTAGTGGTGCCCAGTTGGGGGTGATTGGGACCGTGTCGCTTGTTGGGTTCTCTTTTATTTTGGCGCCGTAGTCGGGCCATGAGTGTTTGGATGATGTATGTTATTTATGTACTCTGATGTGACGTGGCGAGTGTAAGCCAACTATGTATTCCCCTTTTTATTCTATATGTTACATGGGATGTTGTGATGATTGCCTAACTTGCGACATTGCTTTCATTGCGGTTATGTCTCTAAGACGTGCCTCGACACGTGGGAGCTATAGCCGCATCGAGGGCGTTACAAGCACGTTGAGCTCACCGCCAACGCCGCTGCTCCTCACACGTCGGTGGGTGACCCGGCGCACTAGGGCGTGAGGATGTCGTTGAACGTTGATGGATCCGTATGTATTTTTATCTTTCCGTCAAATCCATGTAGTAGTATATAATACTACAGTAATTATCTTACCTTTCACATCAACTTCATAATTTTCATACGTACTCCATGCATGAACGGCGCCAGAACCAAACTTCTCATTACTCTAGGCAAAATCGTTATTTTCTATCTATCAGTCGTGCCATGGAGCAGAACAAAATTTTACAAGTTACGAGTTCAAAAGGAAAAGCCTGACATGTTCGCGTCGCACCCCCACACGGTTGGTCCGGCACGCCGCTCAAGCGGGAATGCGTGCGGTGTTGCATTTTCACTTACAAGTGGGACCGCAGTTGAGCAAACCGACTATCGGCAAACCCCCACCCCGCCCACCGCGCGATGGCAGAGAAAACAGGAGGGAGAAGAGATGGTTGTAGCACGGACTCCAAGAAAATTGGTGTCAGATGGGATTCGTGTGGGTGGCGTGTGCCGTACTGCTAGACATGAATGCTACTGAGTTATGGCCCATGCCACCCCACTATATCGAGCCTATATCGAGGTACGTAGAACAAATTTCCTGCAGTCCGTGCTCAGCCCTCCTCTATCTCTCTTCTCAGCCAGCCAGCGGACGCACGGAGCCCATCGTCTGTTTGCTCACATGCGACCCCACATGTCAGTGAAAACGTAAGAGGACCCACTAAACCTGCACATCTTTCACCTCGACGTGCTGGTGATGAAAAACAAATCCAATAAAGATCTTCGGTGGCCACTTTTGGAGTTACTCAAGAGTAGTAAGATTCTATTTACAGTTTAACCCAAGATGCACATCTCGTGGCTTCAACTACCACTCTATTTCCTTTCATGACACGACCTGGATGCTGGATGTCCCACGTGTCGGCAAAAGGAGGAAGAACCCGACCAAATCTTCGGTTCTGCTCTCGGATGAGATTAGTGCACTTGTTGATACTCCTACTAGAATAGTGGCTAGACATGAGACTAGATGCGAGGAAGCAACGTCTACTTCTTTACACTCGAAGAAGAAAGAAGCACGCAAGATCGAGCCTCCGCAGATCAACAATGAATGCATTGAGAAGGCACAAATCCAACTTACAGGAGTAGTAAAATGTATTCTTGTGGTTCTTGTTTTCTTTGGTCTTGCTTTTCTAGTCAAAATTATCGTTGGAGTTCGTGCAAAATGGAGGTCCGTTTGGGGTCGTGCATTGGAGTTGGCCTTACAAGTGGGACCGCAGTTAAGGAAACCGACTATTGGCAAACCCCCACCTCGCCCGCCACGCGATGGATGAAGTTAGAGAAACGACGAGGTTGAAGAGATTGCTCTAGCACAGACTCCAAGAAATAATATGGTGTCAGATGGATGTCGTGGTGGTGGCGTGTGCCGTACTCCTGGACGTGAATGCTTGTTCTGGCCCATGCCACCCTACTACTCCTACTACTTACTCCTACTATACAGTACTAGTATCGAGGATTTGAGGTGCTGGTTACATACAGCGAACACATTAACATATGGCTACAGTAAAAACACCCGCCCGACGCGCGAAGCATGTGAAGCTAGTACAAATAGTGTACTACTATTGTTGATTGGCCTCATCTGATAACCTGTTGCAATGCACGTACAATTATGTATTTGGAAAATATTTTTTTACCTCATCGCACCACTCACTCAGAGAAGCGACTCGAAAGCCATTCATAAATTTAGTAAGTTTATCACACGCATATCATTTTATTACATACAACAGGTCATCAACCCACATCGACAACGAGGATACATTATAAATACTAAAGTTTTCACCACACAACAAATAACAAGCCATGAAATGAACTTCAACTCAACCATTCCGCGGCGTTGGAAATGCTTGCTTCACAAGTGATTCTTTGGGACGGGCCATCCGTTGTCGATCTGGAGACCAACGCAGGACTGATCATCCAGGCTGAAGCGGCCTACTATATCAGTACCAGGGTAGGGAACCACCCAAATGTCCAAGGTATAGACACAGTTGCTTCTCATAAATGTGTCAACAGCAGTTGGATCGCCTTTCACCATCATTGGATAGTTTTGTCCAAGGAAGAGCGAGTTTTCTCCAAGACTATCAATTCTGTGCCAGGGAGAAGGAGTTGGCGCTAGCACACTAGTATCCATCCCGAATACCATGCAACAGGTGTTGGAATAAGTCAGGAGAGTGCGACCATGGGAGACACCTGCTTCCTTAGCAGTAACATCATTAGTGGGCTGTATACACACAAGAAGAGGTGATCCATCGGAATTAGTTTCCAGGCGCCACAGAGTATATCGGCGCTGCTCGTGATCATCACCATCGGCATCTCCCCCTTGGTTATAAAATTTTTCAAGTATAGGTGGTGGGATGTTCACAGGACCTTGGAAACACAGGAAGAAGGTTAATTAGTAAAGGGAAACTTGCTAACTCGCATGCATGTGGATGAAACAATTATAATTACGGTGGAAGACAAACGTACCGAAACTACGAGGATACCATGCAAAAAGAGTGCCACGAGTGGTGGCAGCAAACACAAGGCCCTCATATTGAATTGCATCACAGTACTCATTCGTGCATAGAAATTGATTTTTGAGCAATGTCCATCGAGTCAAACCACTAAGGATGGCAACAAGCTTGTCGAAGATAGCAACAACTTCATAGTTGTTGTAATTCCAAGAGCGGTTGGGAACTCGACAAATTGCTATCTTCCGTAGAAGATAGTCACCATGATCGTATTTGAACGCGCGTACATTACCAGTGTGCTCAACCTCTGGGCAGTGTGCTGAGATTTTTGGAAGTGGAACCCGGTGGTGAGTGTACACATTCACAAGTTCCCACTCACAGTTGGACCCAATGTAAACAACCCAATATCCATTTGCGCCCGCCCAAGCCTTGCCCTCAAGCGATGGCATCTTAACATCATACGTATCATTATCAAGCGGCATCAACTTGCACAGGGCGAGGCCTCCGTCGTGCCGGCGCCAGACATTAGGGTCACGGCAAAGAAGATAGAGGAGATCAAACCGCTCCTTGACTCTTGGGTTCTTTGTAATGATTTTATTAGTTGAGTCGAGAATGGGCTTGAACGAACCTGCCATGCTAGCCGAGGTGATGACGTCGCACTGATCAATGAGTTCCTCCACCACGTCATCTTTCAGATCGGGGCAAGAATAACGGGGTCGTTTCTGGCCTGTTCCCTCCATGGAGAAGACAATCAAACAATGGCAGAAGAAAGGGTGAAGGACTGAAGCAAAATGGAGGAGGGAGAGGAAGAGCGTGCGACAGCAGTTCCAAATCGAGAGGGAAAGGCGAAGAGTCGGTGGACAGTTCCGAGTTTGCCACGGTTCATGAAGAGGCGCCCCGGCCTACACGTCCATTCGGAAATACTCCTACTACTCGCCGTCGTCTCACTGATATGTTGGAACGGGACCACATTTCAAAGAAACATGGTGTGTAATTTCTCGTGCAAAATGCGATCTGGCCGCGTTAGCCCGAGGTGCCGCATTAGTTATCGACCTTTATTTTTTTAATGGCGTGCCGATCAGTTTTGAAGCACGACTAACTGGTACTGTACGTGGAGAGGATGACAGCAGGGACCCACCAAGGTCATGGCAGTACGCAAGCAAGTGCCTCCTTATTTCAAGCCAATAAAAAAATGGCTCCTCCTAATGGATTTCTGACATCTGGGTCCCATGCCATTGTCAACGTAGTCAATAAACGAGAGAATTGCACAACGAGCGGCTGACACCAGGGACCCAGCAGCTCGCCCAGTTATTTTTGTTTTGGGTTAATTTGATAAATGCCACTCCAAATCTGGTGTATCCGAGAAATGCCACTGCAATTTCCAAACTTTGAAAAATGCCATTTCATGCCGTTTCTGTGGCATTTTTCGAAGTCTGGAGTGGCGTTTTTCAAAGTTTGCAAACTGCAATGGCATTTTTCAAAATTTGCAAAAATTGTAGTGGCATTTTTCAAAGTTTGGAAATTGCAGTGGCATTTTTATGAATCGTCATAATTGGAGTGGCATTTATCTAATTTGTTTTTGAGACGGAAGTAGGGTGTCAACTGGGCTGTGCGGGACACTCTGGCCTGTCTAGACAGCCTTTTCTTTTATGTTTACCACATACCAGCCCAGTAGTTTTTTTTCTTTCTGAAAATGGCTAGCCCAGTTCTTTTGTGATTTGTCAAGTAAGTCGCTTTATCAGGCCTGCTGGGCTACAAATCTTTCAAGACGAGGAGAGCTTCATTCGGCTGGCCGAGAAAATGGCCTATCAGTAATGAGAAATGGGTTGTACATTTTTAAAACACATCAAACCGGCAATTATTTTCAAATATCTTTTTTTCATTTCGTTATTTTAAATTGCATTGATTTTTATGCGTGGACAATTTATTGGATTTTATATTGATATACATTTATTTTGAAAATCTGTCTGAATGTGACTCGAAATTTCGAGATTAAAAACAGTTCAGACCGCATAGACATATGCAAAATTTCGTATAATTTTTTAACCATGGCCACAATATGGGATGTAAAGCTAACATAAATAATATGGGCTCCAAAAAACCCATAAGAATTAGCAAATGGGCTGTAAATTATTTGAAATAATGGCAGATGGGCTGTATGCTGTTTTCCACAGATTTGAGGCTTTCCACAGATGGCCTGTATACTGTTGGATGTCCATCCAACGGCCGTCTTACTTCTTCAATCTCTGCTCTTCCTGCTCCAGCCGCTCAAACAAGCGCCGACAGGAATGCCTGCTCCCTCCTCCCCGTGGCCGGCTGTGCTGCCGTGCAGGCCTCACCGCCGCACCGTACTCCCATCGCTGGCCTAGCCATCCCTCTACTCACCCACACCTGCTGTTATTCTCCGGCGACGGTAAACGAACCAGTAAACCCTCGTACAGTCGTACTCCCCTCCGCGTTGGAAACAAAAACAACGGCCGAGTCTTCCCTGCCTCCGTGTCTTTCCCTTCCTAGGCCTCGCCGTCTTCCACCGCCCTGGTGCTCTCGGCGTGGCATGGTCAGCGTGGTCAACGACCGACATGCATCTGAAGTGGACTGTACATGGAGAGGCTGACAGCTGGGTCCACGGCCGCACGCAAGGAAACGCCTCCTTATTACGCGCAAAATAATGATTTCCTCCACCTGACATCTGGGACCCACCAAAACGGCCTCTGTATTTCACGAAAAAAACATTACCGCCGCTGACAGGTCGGACCCACCAAACGTGCATGCTACAAGACTTGCAAACTTCAACACAAGCATTTCTCAATTTCACAACTACTCAACTAGCACGAATTTGATATTATTACCTCCATATCTCAAAACAATCATCAAGCATCAAACTTCTCTTAGTATTCAAAACACTCATAAGAAAATTTTAACTATTCTTTGAATACCAAGCATATTAGGATTATTTAAGAAAACTACCATGCTGTTTAGGACTCTCAAAATAATATAAGTGAAGCACAAGAGTTCATCTATTTCTTCAAAATAAAACTACCACCATGCTCTAAAAGATATAAGTGAAGCACTAGAGAAAATGACAAACTACTCCGAAAGATATAAGTGAAGATCAATGAGTAATTGAATAATTATGCAACTATGTGAAGACTCTCTAACATTTAAGAGTTTCAGATCTTGATATTTTATTCAAACAGCAAGAAAAACTAAATAAAATAAAATGACGCTCCAAGCAAAACACATATCATGTTGTAAATAAAAATATAGCTCCAAGTAAAGTTACCGATGAACGAAGACGAAAGAGGGGATGCCTTCTGGGCATCCCCAAGCTTAGGCTCTTGGCTATCCTTGAATATTACCTTGGGGTGCCTTGGGCATCCCCAAGCTTAGGCTCTTGCCACTCCTTATTCCATAGTCCATCAAATCCTTACCCAAAACTTGAAAACTCCACAACACAAAACTTAACAGAAAACTCGTAAGCTCTGTTAGTATAATAAATCACCACTTCAAGGTACTGTAATGAACTCATTATTTATTTATATTTGTGTTAAACCTACTTTATTCCAAATTCTCTATGGTTTACAAATTATTTTACTAGCCATAGATTCCTCAAAATAAGTAAAGAACACATGAAAAACAGAATCTGTCAAAAACAGAACAGTCTATAGTAATCTGGATCAAACGTATACTTATGGAACTCATAAAGTTCTCAAATAAATTGATGGACCTGAGGACTTTATCTATTGACCATCTTCAAAAAGAATTAACCAAATAGCACTCTCCAAATAAAAATGACAGCAATTCTCGTGAGCGCTAAAGTTTCTGTTTTTACAGCATGATCAACAAGACTTTCCCCAAGTCTTCCCAACGGTTCTACTTGGCACAAACACTAATTAAAAGCATAAAACCACATATAAAAAGAGGCTATATGAATTATTTATTACTAAACAGGAATAAAAAGTAAAGAACAAGAATAGGATTGGCTTGCCTCCCAACAAGCGCTATCATTTAACGCCCCTAACTAGGCATGATGATTTCAATGATGCTCACATAAAGGAGAAGAATTGAAACATAAAGAGAGAATCATGAAGAATATGACTAGCACATTTAAGTCTAACATACTTCCTATGCATAGGGATTTTGCGAGCAAACAACTTATGGGAACAAGAATCAACTAGCATAGGAAGGTAAAACAAGCATAACTTCAAAACTTTAAGCACATAGAGAGGAAACTTGATATTATTGCAATTCATACAAGCATATATTCCTCCCTCATAATAATTTTCAGTAGCATCATGAATGAATTCAACAATATAACCAGCACCTAAAGCATTCTTTTCATGATCTATAAGCATAGAAATTTTATTACTCTCCACACAAGCAAAATTCTTCTCATGACTAATAGTGGGAGCAAACTCAACAAAGTAACTACCATGGGATTGAAAATTGAAATCAAGATGACAGGTTTCATTGTTATTATTATTCTTTAAAGCATACGTATCATCACAATAATCATCATAGATAGGAGGCATGCTTTCATCATAATAAATTTGCTCATCAAAACTTGGGGGACAAAAAATATCATCTTCATCAAACATAGCTTCCCCAAGCTTGTGGCTTTGCATATCATTGGCATAATGGATATTCAAGGAATTCATACTAACAACATTGCAATCATGCTCATCATTCAAATATTTAGTGCCAAACATTTTATACATTTCTTCTTCTAGCACTTGAGCACAATTCTCCTTTCCATCATACTCACGAAAGATATTAAAAAGGTGAAGCGTATGACACAAACTCAATTCCATTTTTTTATAGTTTTCTTTTTATAAACTAAACTAGTGATAAAACAAGAAACTAAAAGACTCGATTGCAAGATCTAAAGATATACCTTCAAGCGCTAACCTCCCCGGCAATGGCGCCAGAAAAGAGGTTGATGTCTACTAGACAACCTGCTTCTTGTAGACGTTGTTGGGCCTCCAAGTGCAGAGGTTTGTAGGACAGTAGCAAATTTCCCTCAAGTGGATGACCTAAAGTTTATCAATCCGTAGGAGGCATAGGATGAAGATGGTCTCTCTCAAGCAACCCTGCAACCAAATAACAGAGAGTCTCTTGTGTCGCCAACACACCCAATACAATGGTAAATTGTATAGGTGCACTAGTTCGGTGAAGAGATGGTGATACAAGTGGTATATGGATAGTAGATAATAGTTTTTGTAATCTGAAAATATAAAAACTGCAAGGTAACGAATGATAAAAGTGAGCGTAAACGGTATTTCAATGCGTTGAAACAAGGCCTAGGGTTCATACTTTCACTAGTGCAAGTTCCCTCAACAATAATTACATAATTGGATCATATAACTATCCCTCAACATGCAACAAAGAGTCACTCCAAAGTCACTAATAGCGGAGAACGAACGAAGAGATTATGGTAGGGTACGAAACCACCTCAAAGTTATTCTTTCCAATCAATCCGTTGGGCTATTCCTATAAGTGTCACAAACAGCCCTAGAGTTCGTACTAGAATAACACCTTAAGACACAAATCAACCAAAACCCTAATGTCACCTAGATACTCTAATGTCACCTCAAGTATCCGTGGGTATGATTATACGATATGCATCACACAATCTCATATTCATCTATTCAACCAACACATAGGACCTCAAAGAGTTCCCCAAAGTTCTACCGGAGAATCACGACGAAAACGTGTGCCAACCCCTATGCATAGGTTCATGGGCGGAACCCGCAAGTTGATCACCAAAACATACATCAGGTGAATCACGTGGTATCCCATTGTCACCACAGATACGCACGGCAAGACATACATCAAGTGTTCTCAAATCTTTAAAGACTCAATCCAATAAGATTACTTAAAAGGGGAAACTCAATTCATTACAAGAGAGAAGAGGGGGAGGAGAAACATAAGATCCAACTATAATAGAAAAGCTCGCGATACATCAAGATCGTGCCAAATCAAGAACACGAGAGAGAGAGAGAGATTAAACACATAGCTACTGGTACATACCCTCAGCCCCGAGGGTGGACTACTCCCTCCTCGTCATGGAGAGCACCGAGATGATGAAGATAGCCACCAGAGAAGGATTCCCCCTCTGGCAGGGTGCCGGAACGGGTCTAGATTGGCATTCGGTGGCTACGGAGGCTTCTGGCGGCGGAATTCCCGATCTATTGTGTTCCCCGGAAGTTTTAGGGTATATGGAGATATATAGGCAGAAGAAGTACGTCAGGGGGGCCACGAGGGGCCCACGAGGGTGGAGGGCGCGCCCTAGGGAGGTGGGCGCGCCCCCCTACCTCGTGGCCTCCTCGAAGCTTCCCTTACGTGCACTTCAATTCTTCTGGGCTTCTTCTGATCCAAAAATAAGTTACGTGAAGTTTCAGGTAAATTGGACTCCGTTTGATTTTCCTTTTCTTCGAAACCCTAAAACAAGGTAAAAACAGAAACTGGCACTGGGCTCTGGGTTAATAGGTTAGTCCCAAAAATGATATAAAAGTGTATAATAAAGCCCATAAACATCCAAAACAGTAGATAATATCGCATGGAGAAATCAAAAATTATAGATACGTTGGAGATGTATCATTTTGCTATGGCGGGACTTAGAGCGGCGCCGCTGACGTTGGCGCTTGGGTTGCCTCTTGGAGGGGCATCCTCCGCTGTCTCTTCGCCATTGCCTTCTTTGGGTGTATCCACCATGTATATGTCATGTGATGAAGTGGCTGTCCGGCGCCCTATGGGCGCTGGTTCCTATTCGTCTCCGGCATCTTCGTCCATGCCGTTGATGTCTTCGGAGTCGAAGTTGAGCATGTCGGTTAAGTCATCGACAGTGGCTACTAAGTGGGTGGTGGGCGGGCAGTGAATTTCTTCGTCGTCCGTATCCCATTCTAGCCAGACATAGTTCGGCCAAGGTTCTCCTGACAAGGAGAGAGACTTTAATGAATTTAGCACATCGCCGAAAGGCGAGTGCTGAAAGATATCCGTGAGGTGAACTCTATGATCGGCGCCCAGTCGGATTCGATGGGCACAGATGCAGGCGGCTCGGAGTCCATGGCCGGAGACGAATCCAGTGATTTGCCGACACGGCTCTCGTAAGGAGTGAAGTCAGTATTCGGCTCCATCGCCACTAAGAGTGTGGTCTCCATGGCGGGGTCTATCCCTCCGTCCTTGGATGGCGCAATTTGCTCCGGATTGAAGGTCAGAGTAGTTGCAGGTGTGATCTCCCGAACACAGTCCGACGGCGGAGTTAAGTCGTGCTCGTTGCGACTGTGCGGCGCACCTGACACGGGCTCGAATCCGTTGAAGATCAAGTCTCCGCGGATGTTGGTGGTGTAGTTTAAGTTTCTGAATCTGACCTGATGGCCAGGGGCGTTGCTCTCGATCTGCTCCAGATGGCCAAGCGAATTGGCCCGCAGTGCGAAGCCGCCGAATACAAATATCTGTCCGAGGAGGAAAACCTCACCCAGGACCGCATCGCTATCGATGATCGAAGGAGCCATCTAGCATTATGGTGACGACACAGTGGAACTCTCAATGAAAGCACCAATGTCGGTGTCAAAACCGGCGGATCTCGGGTAGGGGGTCCTGAACTGTGCGTCTAAGGCAGATGGTAACAGGAGGCAGGGGACACGATGTTTACCCATGTTCGGGCCCTCTTGATGGAGGTAATACCCTACGTCCTGCTTGATTGTTCTTGATGATATGAGTATTACAAGAGTTGATCTACCATGAGATCGTAGAGGCTAAACCCTAGAAGCTAGCCTATGGTATGATTGTATCTTGTCCTACAGACTAAACCCTCCGGTTATATAGACACCGGAGGGGGCTAGGGTTACATAGAGTCAGTTACAAGGGAGGAGATCTACATATCCGTATTGCCTAGCTTGCCTTCCACGACAAGGAGAGTCCCATCCGGACATGCGACAAAGTCTTCAATCTTGTATCTTCATAGTCCAACAGTCTGGCCAAAGGATATGGTCCGGCTGTCCAGAGACCCCCTAATCCAGGACTCCCTCACCACCCAATTCCATCGACTCATAGGCGGAGTTAAAGGCCCGGTTCATACAGAACTTCAAGGACACATGTAAACAACCTATGTCAATCGTGGACCTGACTAATTGTAAGCAAGAGGAAGGTGAGTCCACGACCCATTGGGTGTGCCGGGTCAAGGAGATAATACATTCATCTGATAAGATGGATGCCGGCTCTGCAGTCTTAATGTTGGAGAAAAAATGCCTTTTTGAACCTCTGAAGCAGAAGCTGGGGCGGCTCAAGCGTGACTGTAATGAGATGGGCCAATTGATGGCGGCCCTGGTCAAATATGCTGATTCTGACAGTACCAAGGATCTCGTGTCTGATGAAGAGAAAATAGGGAATGGAAAGAAGAACGGCAACGGCAAGGGTCACCAGCATAACCCGGCGAATCAAGGAGATAATAAACATTAGGCTGACGAGTTTGTGGCTAATACCAATACACAGGGCAACAACCAACGGCGCAAGGGTAGTCCACCTCCTCGGTCAGGTGGGTCAGGTCCCACCCTCGAACAACTGTTGAATGAACCTCGTCCAAGACACGACACCCGGGAGAAGCTAGCTACCCATCTGTGGAAGGACTGTACGATCATGAAGGCATTTAAAAATTCCAACATGTTTGATGGTAGCCACGGACCTGGCGGCGGTTCAGGCGGAGGCGGCTTTCATGGCCCGGGCACCGGTTCAGGCGGAGGCGGTTTTCACGGTCAGGGCCATCCGGCTAACCATGGTGGTTATAATCAGCAACCCGGCCAAAATAATAAGCAGCAACAGCAGCAATAGTCCGGGTATCAGAGCAACCCAAAACAATTGAATAGTGAGCAGTACCATGTATTTACCACTAGTTAATTTATGCAAGAGGGACCAGAAGCTTCATACGAGGGCTGTCAATGTCGTTGAGCCGGCGATTCCATGTTATTTGAGGTGGTCAGAACAGCCTATTGTGTGGAGCAGGGAAGATCACCCTCCCCGGGTTGATAATCTGGGTCACTTGGCCTTGGTGGTGGCACCTCAGGTTGGTGGATATAAATTCACTAAGGTGCTCATGGATGGAGGTAGTAGCATCAACATCCTCTATTATGAGACATTTCATCGGATGGGGTTGACTAATAAGAGTCTTAAACAATCCAACTCTGTTTTTCATGGTGTTGTGCCTGGTAAGTCGGCATACCCAGTTGGTAAGATTGAACTGGAAGTAGCCTTTGGGGATGAATATGATTCCAGGGCTGAGAAGTTAACTTTTGAGGTGGTTAAGATCAAAAGCCCATATCATGCTCTGTTTGGACGGCCGGCTTACGCCAAGTTCATGATCGGCCGTGTTATGTATATCTGCAGCTCAAGATGCCGGGTTATAAAGGCACCATCACAGTACATGGAAGCCGGAAAATAGCCCTGGAATGTGAAGAAGGGGATGCTGCTTATGCTGAATCTGTCCGTGCGACAAAGGAGTTAATGTTTTATAAAGATAATGTTGACCCGGCAGACATGACGTCTTTGAAGAAGCCAACTACGGAGCATGAACAGGTGCCGAAATTCAAGTCGGCTGATGACACCAAGATGGTTGATTTTGTGCCTGGCGACTCATCCAAACAGTTCATCATCAGTGCCAACTTGGATCGAAAATAGGAAAGTGTGCTCATCGAGTTCATCCATGAGAACCGGGACATCTTTGCATGGAAGCCTTCTGACATGTCGGGTGTCCCGAGAGAACTCGCTGAGCACACTCTTAACATTGATCCGAAGTTTAAGCCAGTCAGGCAGTTCCTTCGGCGATTTAACAAGGAACGGCGCAAGGCCATCGAAGAAGAGGTGGCCCGGCTCTTGGCGGCCGGGTTCATTGTGGAGGTTTTTCACCCAGAGTGGTTGGCTAACCCGATGCTTGTACTCAAGAAGAACGGCACCTGGAATATGTGTGTGGATTACACCGATTTGAACAAAGCTTGTCCGGCTGACCCTTTTGCTCTCCCTCGTATTGATCAGATCATTGATGCTACAGAGGGTTGTGAGCATTTGAGTTTTTTGGATGCCTATTCAGGTTATCATCGGATCAAGATGGCAACTAAGGACCGGGAGAAGACAGTTGTCATCACTCCATTTGGAGCCTTCTGCTATGTGTCTATGCCTTTTGGGCTTAAGATTGCCCAGGCGACTTATCAACGGTGTGTGCAGAATTGCCTTCACAATTAGATTGGGTGTAATGTTCATGCTTATGTGGATGATATAGTGGTGAAGTCCAGAAAAGAGGAAACCTTGGTAATAGATCTGAAGGAGACCTTTGATAACCTCCAGGTCTACAAGATGATGCTTAACCCGGTCAAGTTTGTTTTTGGAGTCCCAACTGGCAAACTCTTGGGTTTTTTGGTGTCTAACAGAGGTATTGAAGCTAACCGGAGAAAATTAAAGCAATCACATCTCTGGCCAAACCGGTGTGCATCAATGACGTTCAACGGCTGGCAGGTCGCGTCGCTGCCTTAAGCCGGTTCATAAGCCAGTTAGGGGAGAAGGCGATGCCTTTGTATCAAATGATGAAAAAGGCAGATAAATTTGTCTGGAGTGACGCTGCTAACTCTACTTTTGAGATCTGAAGAAACAGCTCGCTGAGCCGCCGGTTCTTGCTGCTCTAGTTGAGAAAGAGCCGTTGTTATTATACATAGCTGCTAACTCACGGGCTGTCAGTGTGGCCATTGTTGTGGAGTGCAAGGAGGCTGGCAAAGAACATCCGGTCCAACAGCTGGTTTACTACGTCAGTGAGGTGCTGATTGAATCTAAGCAAAGCTATCCACATTGGCAGAAGCTCATTTATGGGGTGTTCATGGCAAGCCGGAAGCTCAAACATTACTTTCAGGGTCACCCAATCACTGTGGTTAGCTCTGCTCCTCTAGGAGACATCATTCAAAACAGAGAAGCCACAGGACGAGTCGCCAAGTGGGCTATTGAACTTGGGTCTCATGGTTTCAAGTATATTCCATGTACTGCGATCAAATCTCAAGCGCTAGTTGAATTCATTAATGACTGGATAGAGTTGCAGATGCCAGAGGAGAAACCAGACAACACATATTGGACGATTCATTTTGATGGGTCCAGACAGTTGGAAGGATCAGGGGCTGGAGTTGTTTTAACTTCTCCTCGAGGGGACAAGTTTTGTTATGTGTTGCGATTGATGTTTCCTTGTACTAACAATGCAGCAGAATATGAAGCCTTGCTCCATGATCTTCGAATGGCTAAAGAGATGAGTCTGAGCCGGGTCCGGTGCCTTGGCGATTCAGATTTGGTGGCTCAACAGGTGTCAGGCAAGTGGGATTCCAAGGATCCTCTCATGGTGGCTTATCGCCGCGAGGTCGATGCTGTTGCAGGGCATTTTAAGGGTTATCAAGTGGAACACATTTACCGCAGGAAAAATGAAGCGGCCGATGCCTTAAGCCGGTTGGGATCTCAACGTAAGCCGGTACCCCCTAACACCTTTTTGGATGTTTTACATAACCCGTCGGTTAAGCTGCCTACAGAAGAAGGTTTGGCCATTCCCGACCCAAAGGCACAGTTAGTAGCGGCTACTCATGTTATTCCAGATTGGACAATACCATTCCTGGCTTACATGACCCGGGGCGAGTTGCCAAAGGACGAGACCCTGGCCCAACAGATAACCCGGTGGTCCAAGTCAATGACGATTTCTGACGGAGAGTTGTATCATCGCAGCGTCACTGGAGCGTTTCAGCGTTGTGTTTCGCCTGAAGAAGGTCAAGAAATACTTTGTGAGATCCATGAAGGGGATTGTGGTCATCATGCCGGGTCAAAGTCTCTTGTGGCCAAAGCTTTTCGTCATGGTTTTTACTGGTTAACGGCTCACGCTGATGCAGAGGATCTGGTCAGTAGGTGTGATGGATGTCAAAAATTTGCACGACGAGCGCATGTGCCGGCTCAAGAGTTGCGGATGATTCCAATCACTTGGCATGGTTGGACCTTTCAAAAGGTCTAAGGATAAAAAGACACATCTTTCAGTGGCAGTTGACAAATTCACTAAATGGGTTGAGGCAGAGCCAGTGAGTAAGTGTGATGCAGCCACGGCGGTTCAGTTCATGGAAAAGGTGATTTTTCGCTTTGGTTTCCCACACAGCATTATCACTGACAATGGCACTAATTTGTCCCAAGGTGCTATGGAGGAGTTTTGTCAACGTGAGCATATCCGGCTTGATGTTTCTTCCGTAGCTCACCCTCAATCTAATGGTCAGGCTGAGAGAGCAAATCAGGAACTCTTAAAAGGTGTCAAGCCCCGGCTTATGGTTCCCTTACAACGGACGCCAGGTTGTTGGGTAGAGGAATTACCCTCGGTGCTGTGGAGTATCAACACCACTCCTAACAGGTCTACAGGTTATACACCTTTCTTCATGGTTTATGGAGCGGAAGTGGTGCTGCCCAGTGACATCCGTCATGACTCGCCCCGCGTGGCGGCTTACGTTGAAGCTAATAATGAACAAGCCCGACATGATGCACTTGACTTGTTAGATGAGAGAGACTCGGCGGCGGCTCAATAAGCAATTTATCAACAGGACCTGCACCGTTATCACAGCCGCCGGGTCAAGTCCAGGACCTTTCAAGAGGGTGACCTGGTGCTCCGGCTCATTCAGGATTTGTCAGATGCACACAAACTATCCCCGCCTTGGGAAGGACCATTTGTGGTCAGTAAGAATTTAAACAATGGGTCGTATTACCTCATTGACATTCGAGAGCACAAAGACTCGCGTAAGTCAGAGGAGTAGACCCGTCGGCCGTGGAACATTGCTCAACTTTGGCCATACTACACCTGAGCTACCGGCTCTCGTCATGTACATACTTTGATGTTGTATATACTATGATAAGTAATAAAGCAGGACCTCTGTCTTTTTCCTCTTCAAATATCATATATCTTTACTATTTTCATTATTTAAATGACTATTAAGGAGCTGATCATATCTGAATCTAGTTTAACCTTTTTGGTCCGGCTTATGATTGTATTCGAATCCAGCTGTAAACCTCATGATTACTTGGGGGCTTCCTGTTCAAACATAGGTCGTATTCGAACCAAAGAGAACATAGATGTCAAAACCCTCTTGATCGGCTCAAAGCCAAACTCACTAGGGGGCTTCTTGATCATATCCGAATCATAGCTTAACCCTTTTGGGTCCGACTTGGATCGTATTCGAATCAGGGTCGTTAAAAACCTCTCAAGGTCATTTGGGGGCTTCCTGTTCAAACATAGGTCGTATTCGAACCAAAGAGAACATAGTTGTCGGTACCCTCTTGATCGGCGCAACGCCAAAGCCACTAGGGGCTATATGATCGTATTTGAATCTTAGCTTAACCCCTTTGGTCCGGTTTACTGATCGTATTCGAATCAGAAACCCCCAACTTTCAATTAAAAAGATAATTTTTATTGTTTGAAATCTGCTATTTTGTCTTACTGGTCTTTGTTGTCTCAACTTTAAACGATTAGCATGGTTTTTTCACCGGCTTGACTATTTGACAATAAGCTGCCAAGGCATGATAGTCGTCAGGCATATAGAAGCATTGACTTCTCAAAAAAAGATTGGGTCATCAACCTCATCAACCGGGTCATATAAACTGGTGGTCTAGATGCAAAGGATACAGGTATGACTGTTATTTATGAACAGTTTCTTCTGTGTCTTTTCGTTAATCAACGGTTGTTTCAACCTTGTTTATTTTCACGTCTGTTTCTGTTTTTTCTCCTATGATAGAACCATTGGTCATGTACCGGGTGTTCTGACCCGTTCGGTGCTAAACCGCCAAGCCAGTTTTTTTCCTTTTCTAAAGGAACAGAGCTGAAATATTACAGATATAACCATAGATGGGACGCATATATTGACATCAGGAAGCAAAGAGTCACACACGACATCTTATGCACGATGGCATAGGCAAAATATGCAATTGTTTCAAGCTAAATCTATTACAAGGCTTGAAAGAGCCCACAAGATCGTTATGACTCTCCCCTCGCCGGTTCACCTCCTTCTGCTAATTGGAAGCTGGGATTGGACCAGTAAAAGCTGTTTAGGGCAATGAACTCTGCTTCATCATCAATCAGGCCGGCCGGATCAACTTCTGGAGCAAAAGTATGTTGACGAACCGGCGGGATAAAATCTGTCACCTTATAAGAGGGAGTCGCCATCTTATTCTCCAAATCAAAACCCGGCTGGTATTTGTCAATGTTGGTATCGTCTCCAAGAATGGTAGCTTGAGGTCGAACTCCCCTCACGCGGGCAATGAAGTCATCTTGCTCAAATAGGGTCCCGTCTTCCTTCACGGTAGGGTACCCCTTAGCTACATCTGTCGGGTCTAGATCTGGCACCCAGGCTTTGGAGCGGCTCAGGGCAGTCAGGGCTCTGGCTCTGTCACAGGATCATTTGACCTCTTGAAACCTGGCGGGTAAGATTGACAACTTCTTCAAGACATTGCTCAACCGATTGGGTCCTTGGTTGGCAGGGGAGATGGTGGCAAGAGCTCGTTGAGCGCCAGTATACAATTGTTCCACCAAGGTATAAACCGCCTTCAGTTTGGTCACACTATCTTGACTCAGATTTTTTGCTTCGTGGACCTGCGAGTGTTTTTAAACAAAGTCTCAGCAGGCGGCTTATATTCCAAGTCAAAAGAAGGTATAAGTGATTAATACAGATGACTTACCAAAGATGGCAGAAACCATTTGGGAGACCTAGTTCTTTAATCCGGTGAGCTCCGTGGTTACCTCCTCAAGAGCTGCTTCAGCTTTTTCAGCACGTTGTATCAGCAATGTCTTTTCTTCGGCCCAGGATTTCTTCTTTGCCGTCAAGCTACTTATTTGGAGTTTAGAGTCAGCAGTCTTGATTTCGGCCTCTTGATCCGTCAGCCGGGTCTTTGCATCAGTTAATTGAGAGCCCAATTCAGATAGGGCGTTCTACAAAACATACACAGTGTCAAGGCTTAAACTAAAAGTTATAAGGGTTCAAGTCTCAAGTACTATGCACTGCAATACCACTTGACACTTGGGGGCTAATGTCCGCCAAAGCAATTTTTTATGACTCTTATATATTTCAAGTCCCAAGTGCCTTACAAAGTAACAGAACTTGGCACTTGGGGGCTAATGCATGATATTCAGAAAGTTTCTCAAGATTAAGCCGGATTACAATATTTATTGGGACTGGTAAAAGATAGTTATGAAGTTAAGTACTGGTTCCTTTATGATAAATTGAGCCGGCCCTTGGGGACTACAGGTGAATCTTACACTATTTGGTTGGAGTTTTGAAAAACTTAGAGAGAAAGTATCAATCTATATCATAAAGTCTCCGGATCATTCAGGTTCATCATCTGAAGACTTGGGGGCTGGTAGAGTATGAGTAAACCGGAGAACATAACTCATATTTCAGCTGCAATTGCTTGACCATCTCAATTTCTGACTCACGGCTGGAATGAACATGACTGAGATAGCCGGACAATATGTCACTAGCATTCAGATGAGTGTAGTGAGAGATATCAAAACGCACTTTCTGCTTCTCCAAGGCTTCTTGTTTCGCAGTGTGCCGGGCTAACACAGTGGGGGTCCCGGTTCAACAAATCTGCTGCCAGTGATCAGAACGTCATGATCAGAAGATGTTGGCGGGTTAGCTGAACCGGATGGTCTGGCGGTAGAAGGATTAACAATGGTATCATCGGCTGACGGTTCAGGAGGGTCCAATTGAGTATCAGCAGCTGGGTCCTCTGGTGTTTCAGTTCGAGGGGGAGAAGTCAGCATGGCCGGTTCAGGTGCAAGAACTGACGGGTCTTCCGCCGTTTAATCACTTTGGCCTTCTTGGACTTGGCTTGACCACTAAGGAAGATTTTATGAGACAGTTAGTGCAATGATGCAGTTTTAAAAGACACAGAGGAAAGATGATTTTTTTTTCCTTACCCAGGGGCAGTCTTGGAGGCTGGAAATTGCGTCTGAGATGAGTCGCCAGAAGAGCAAGAAACCTCCTGCAAAGGTAAAATAAAGTTAGTAATGCAAGAGAATAGACTCATTAATAAAGCAGAAGATGAAGATAAAAGAGACCCCATTCTGCCGCTTTCAAGGAGTTTGTTGTAAAACGGAAGGCGGTTCATCGTTGTTCCGGGCCTGACGGCGGCTCTCATGTTGCTGCTTTTTCCAAAGAAAATGAGGGTCTAAATAAGAAAAAGGGTGCGAAAACCTTACTTTCCGGGTTACCAGTCGAAGTTTCTGTCTTGGCAAATGGGCTGAGTCGGAGGAAATAGTTACCTCTTCTTCTACGGCCTGACTGGCCCCCGTGTCATCCTGGCAATAGTCAGTGTCAATAAGGTTATTAAAAAACTGGCCAAGGGAGTCAAGGGCTACCTCCGACTCAGAATCATCGTCAAGCTTTAACAGGTCCTCAGCAGTGCTCTTTTTCTTCTTGGACCTCCGGGTCGTCTTCCTGGCGGCTATGGCGGCAGCTCTAGCCTTCTTGGCAGCTTCATGGTCATACTTGGCTTTCCAGAAGTCAGATTTGGCATGTAAACAAATAAACAAGATAAAAGGTCATGCAAGTATTTAAAACTGCTGAGGAAAATACAAAGAGAAAGAGGTCAGGGTTTTTTTACCTCTGGCGCCGGGTTAAGTTTGTAGAAGGGGTTTAACCCGACTTTACTGCAGACTTCATATTTGCCGTTCACCAGGAGGGTTGACATTGAAACAATATCTTCTTCAGTTAGTTGAACGGAGCTGTGACGAAGAGAGTCATCTGGGCCTCCGCCATAGTCATACATCAATTTGGATCGGCGGCTTAGATGGATGACCCGCCACGAGATCCAGCAGCGGGTCAAGTCAACTCCAGTTAAGCCATTCCCCAATAAGGCGTTAATCCTTTTGATAGATGGAATAAGCTTCTTGCATTCAACGGCAGTAAGCTTATCAGGGAGTACAAACTTGGAATCTAGACGCTCCGCGCGATAACCCGGCAGTGGTTTTTCGTTGGCTCTGGAGACGTGTCTTGGCAATAGAACTAGGTCTGATTCCAATCATTGGGATGACTCGGTAAGACTATTAAAGGAAAGACGGCGCCTTGTCGGTGCTGAATTGAGATTCCACCGAGTTCCAAGCTAGGGCCGTTGGTACACTCATTCTGGCAGTTTAGATAAAAGTACTCTCTGAAGAGTTCCACAATCGGCTCTTCTTGAAGATACACCTCACAGAGAACTTGGAAATTGCAGATATTGGATATGGAATTGGGTCCAAGATCTCGAGGGTGAAGTTTGAAAAAAAATGAAGAACGTCTCTGAAAAACTTTGAGCCGGGTGGTGAAAAACCCCGATTCATGTGGTCAGAGAAGACAATAACCTCACCATCTTTGGGATTAGGTCGTTCCTCGTCCGGGTCAGGTGCACAGTAAGACATAACATTTTTCCCTGTCAAAAATCCTATGGTGAAGAATTCCTTCAAGTTATCCTCAGTTACTGTGGAAGGGACCCAGTTGCAGACAGTCGGTGATTTTGATGGCATGATGATCAAAGGACAAAATGAAAAGAAAGTAACGTGTCGGTTAAATTTAATGGTGAAGTTAAAAGTTAAATGAGGATGGTGCAAATGAGTAATGGCGGCTTAAAGTAAGGGCTAATGTCATATAAGGGAAAAGTGAGCCGGTGTAATAAGCCGCCATGTCTAAAGACATTTGAAGGAAACCAGAAGCAGAATTGGCTAAGTGTTAAGGCAAAAAACTTCCCTAAATTTTTGATATTATTGTGGATCAAATGATTGTTCAAAATGGAAAATATTCTAGATCTAAAAATATAGCACAGAATGAGTTCGTGAAGTTCTAATGAAGCCTTTGTACCGGAAAAAGGGATCTGCTGGTATCAAGAATGGGCACAAAACAACTACCGCATGAGTATATGTTCTTTTTGGATCAAGAGGAAGCGGTAGTAGAAGAAGTGCGAAGAAACTGTGATGAACTGTGAAGAACACGCAGAAACCTAGAAACCCTAATGCGGATCTGAGGAGCAGGAAGGTAAAACACTTACGGCCACGGATCTTCTGCAGAAGGTCGCCGTCGTTCTCTGGACCGATTTAGGTTGATGTAGTAGCCAAGGTCGATGAAGACGAGGTGCTCTACGACGGCGGCGGAGCTCGAGCCGCGGTCGGGTTGCGAGAGGAAGAAGACAAAGAGAGGGAAGAATGAGAAAGACCAGGTCGTGCCTATTTATAAGGGGATAAGCGAACGTGCGGGCGTGAAAATTGTGGAAGACCCAAATAATGGTTATCCAACTAAACGGATGCCTCGATTCTCGGAAGACATTAAAAGATAAAAGATCCGTTGAGGATGAAGTCATAGCCGTTTTTTGTGTTTTCAGAAGATGACGTCATGGCGGGTTATAGAATGTTTACAAGGAGAGGAAGATGGATTTCGTCTAAGTATGGAAGATTGACAAAGAACAAAGTTCAAGTCAACCTGGGGCCTAATGTTAGGAATATAGCTACCAGGTATGACCCACCCAGGAGGGGCCGGGTCAACCCCAATGGCGGGTTACAAAAGAAGCCCGGTAATATTCAAGATGACAATTTATTAACACTTGTAGAAGGCCTAAAGCATAGAGGTGGCTTGAGGCCCAATATTGTAAACCGCCGTAAAGAAAGACTTGTAAAGAAAGGCATATAAAAGAAGTCACCGAGCCAGACACGTTTTATGAGCCGACCAGGACTCTGTAGGCCGCCAGGCGTCAACCCACGTATATAAGGGGATGACCCAGCGGCGGCTTAGGACAGAAAAACAACAACTCGAAGCCATGCAAAGCGGATTCACTCCCTGGTCATCGAAACCCCAGCAATTCCAACACAACTAGACGTAGGCTTTTACCTTCATCATAAGGGGCCGAACTAGTATAAACCACTCGTGTCCTTTGTCCCGATTAACCCCTTTAAGCTTCCTAGTTGCGATGGCCTTACGACTAAGTCCTTTTGCTAGGACATCTGTCGTGACAATTCCAAGACAAAAAGCATCTAAAGTGGTTCCGGCAGCTCCGGAGAAATTCCAGCTTTTATCCCGGAAAATTCCAGAAAGTTTCCAGAATGACTCTGGCACCCTCCAAGAATTATCAGGAATGTGCTAAAACCAATTTGACTTAATAGTATATCCCGAAACAACTTTTCGGTTTCACAGAAACTCATCCGATGACCTCTCTCCGCGGAACTTTTCCACTGTCCGAAACTTTTTCGGTGATTTTCTCTCAGACTCCCTATCTAGTATTCAGCAGATAGATGACCCTTAAGCGTGTGACCCTATAGGTTCGGTGAAGCATAGACATGACATGGAACCACTTCCGATCAATGATCAACATCGGAGCCGTGGACACCCATATTGACCCATATACCCACATGAATGAATATTCGAGTGAACCTCCAGTTGCAGTGAGCTATCCTTGTTGCTTTGCAATATGTCACAAACACCCGAGGTGAGATTTATTGCATCCCCATGGGCGAACAATTTTTCCACCATGCAAGTTACCTCGTTACCGGTTTTGTTCTCTTTTCTCGTTTCCGTGTTTCGGCATCCCAGTGATCAAATCACAAGGTGTCTGGCCAGACGATTATGGATACCGTAACACCGAGAGGGCCCGAGAACATCTCTCCATCGTTGGAGGAGCAAATCCCAATCTTGAGCTATCAAGTTACTTGACATACTTTTCCATGAACACGTAAGCCGCTGTAATAGCCACCCATTTACGGATGACGTTTAACAAACCCCAAAGTTCATGAAGCAAGCATGAAGAAACTCGATACTCTCATGGTCTAAGGAATCATGCAAACGTTAACCATCTCTGTGTTATGTACCATTAACTTGTGACGAATGAATCTCATAGCATAACATCAATCCGGGTCGATTCAACACAAATGTTCTCTTAACATTGTGCCCTCAAAGTTGATGGCATAGTCATGCCCATGATCAGGAAAACAGAACCATCATGCAACACTTGAGCTAGTCTTAGAGGCCAGACTAGGAATACTTCTTACCGTTTATTATTCCACACGTGAATATGAGTCTCCCTCCGAGCCTCGTGGATATTGCAGACTCGAGAATCATTGCAGTTATAGCATGGAACATAAACATAATTGTGAACTTGGAGATAAATAATATCATTTATTATTGCCTCTAGGTCATATCTCCTACACGACGGTCGTAGGAGACGGAATACCATCCCTTTGCTTTGGGATGGGGATGCTGTCCTGTCGTGTTCGGACGACATCCATGACCATGTCGATGGCTTCTGTAAAGCCCTTTTTTCCACCACCCCTAGGGGAGGCTTGGCCCTCGCTATCGACTTCTAGGTTGGACCTTAGTGCATCTCGGAAGCGGAGAATGCCATGCTCACGACTTCGTTCATTTAGGATGAAGTATGGGCGGCGATTAAAGGAATGAATCCTTCGTCCGCCCCTGGCCCCGACGGCCTACCGGTGAAGTTCTTCCAGACCTTTTGGACTACCATAAAGCCCGAGGTCATGGCCCTCTTTGAAGAGTTCTATGTGGGCACCATCGACCTACATCTCCTTAACTACAGGATCATCACTTTGATCCCCAAGGTTCCTGGGGCCTCGGATGTTCGGCAGTTCCACCCGATTACAGTGATCAATGTGATATTGCGCATCCTGGCCAAAGGGTACGCCAATTGGGTGGCCCCTCTGGCTGACCGCATCACCCATCCGGACCAGTCCGCCTTCATCCAAGGCCGGTAGATTCTGGATGGGGTCCTTGTCTTTCATGAAGTTCTGGACGAGGTCCGGTCCAAAAACCTCAAAGCAGTCTTCCTGAAAATAGACTTCCACAAAGCTTACGACACGGTTAGCTGGTCCTTCCTTCAGGAGGTGTTGCTCCAGAAAGGGTTTGACGACCGTTGGGTCACTCGGGTCATGCAGATGGTGTCCTCTGGACACACCGTAGTTAACATTGATGGGGAGATTGGGCCATATTTCCCCACCTTATGTGGAGTTAGGCAGGGGGCCCCTTTTCTCCGTTTCTGTTCAACATGGTGGTTGACGCCCTGGCATCGATTCTTGATAAGGCTAAGGCCGCTGGACACATCCACGGCATAGTACCGCACCTCATGGAGGGAGGTGGTGTATCCCTCCTCCAATATGCTGATGACACCATTATTATGGTGGAAGGCTCGGTGGCCGATATCTCAAACCTAAAATTTTTGCTGCTATGCTTCCAGCAATTGTCGGGCCTCAAAATAAACTTTGATAAGAGTGAGGTCATGGTCCTTGGCTACTCCCGCTCCGATAGCCAGAGTATCGCTAATCGACTCAACTATCGGCTCGGGTCCTTCCCCACCACTTACCTGGGGATCCCCATTAGCGACTCTCAGCTCTCCGTGGCGGATCTAAGGCCCTCGGTGCTCAAGCTTCAGCACCGTATCAAGCCTTGGAAGGGCCGATGGCTGTCTAAAGCGGCTCGGACGATCCTCATCAAGTCGTCCTTGTCCATCCTCCTCTTGTTCATCATGAGTTTCTACAGCCTTCCCGAAACATTGCACCATGAGATCGGCTCTGTCCAGGCACACTTCTATTGGGTTGGTGATAACCCACAAGTATAGGGGATCGCAACAGTTTTTGAGGGTAGAGTATTCAACCCAAATTTATTGATTCGACACAAGGGGAGCCAGAGAATATTCTCAAGTATTAGCAGCTGAGTTGTCAATTCAACCACACCTGGATAACTTAATATCCGCAGCAAAGTAATATGATAGTAGTGGTAACGGTGGTAAAAGGTAATGGTAGCAAAAGTAATATTTTTGGTATTTTTTAGTGATGATAACAATAGCAGCGGAAAAGTAAATAAGCGAAGAACAATATATGGAAAGCTCGTAGGCAATGGATCGGTGATAGAGAATTATGCCGGATGTGGTTCATCATGTAACAGTCTTCATCATGTAACATCATAACCTAGGGTGACACAGAACTAAGCTCCAATCATCAATGTAATGTAGCATGTATCCGATATAGTCATACGTGCTTATGGAAAGAACTTGCATGACATCTTTTGTCCTACCCTCCCGTCGGGCAGCGGGGTCCTAGTGGAAACTAAGGGATATTAAGGCCTCCTTAATAGAGTACCGGACCAAAGCATTAACACATAGTGGAATATATGAACTCCTCAAACTACAGTCATCACCAGGAGTGGTCCCGATTATTGTCACTTCGGGGTTTATGGATCATAACACATAGTAGGTGACTATGGACTTGCAATATAGGATCAAGAACTCACATATATTCATGAAAACATAATAGGTACAGATCTGAAATCATCGCACTCGGGCCCTAGTGACAAGCATTAAGCATAGCAAAGTCATAGCAACATCAATCTCAGAACATAGTGGATACTAGGGATCAAACCCTAACAAAACTAACTCGATTACATGATAAATCTCATCCAACCCATCACCGTCCAGCAAGCCTACGATGGAATTACTCACGCATGGCGATGAGCATCATGAAATTGGTGATGGAGGATGGTTGATGATGATGACGGCGACGGATTCTCCTCTCCGGAGCCCCAAACGGACTCCAGATCAGCCCTCCCGAGAGAGTTTAGGGCTTGGCGGCGGCTCTGTATCGTAAAATGTGATGAATCCTTCTCCTCTATTTTTTTCTCCCCGAACACGGATATATGGAGTTGGAGTTGAGGTCGGTGGAGCTCCAGGGGGGCCACGAGGCAGGGGGCAAGTGCGCCCCCACCCTCGTGGCTAGGGTGTGGGCCCCCTGGCCTTGATTCTTTGCCGATATTTTTTTTATTTCCAAAAATAATCTTCGTGGAGTTTCAGGTCATTCCGAGTACTTTTGTTTCTGCACATAAATAACACCATGGCAATTCTGCTGAAAACAGCGTCAGTCCGGGTTAGTTCCATTCAAATCATGCAAGTTAGAGTCCAAAACAAGGGCAAAAGTGTTTGGAAAAGTAGATACGATGGAGACGTATCACGATGGAGACGTATCAACTACCCCAAGCTTAAACCTTTGCTTGTCCTCAAGCAATTCTGTTGACAAACTGAAAGTGATAAAGAAAAACTTTTACAAACTATGTTTGCTCTTGTTGTTGTAAATATGTAAAGCCAGCATTCAAATTTTCAGCAAAGATTATGAACTAACCACATTCACAATAATACTTTGGTCTAATGTTTACTCATATCAATGGCATAATCAACTAGCGAGCAATAATAATAAATCTCGACAACACTTTCTCAAAACAATCATGATATGATATAACAGGATGGTATCTCGCTAGCCCTTTCTGAGACCGCAAAACATAAATGCAGAGCACCTTTAAAGATCAAGGACTGACTAGACATTGTAATTCATGGTAAAAGAGATCCAGTCAAGTCATACTCAATGTAAACTAACAGTAATGAATGCAAATGACAGCAGTGCTCTCCAACTGGTGCTTTTTAATAAGAGGGTGATGAGTCAACATAAAAGTAAATAGATAGGCCCTTCACAGAGGGAAGCAGGGATTTGTAGAGGTGCCAGAGCTTGATTTTAAAGCAGAGATAAATAATATTTTGAGCGGCATACTTTCATTGTCAACATAACAACTAAGAGATGGCGGTATCTTCCATGCTACACACATTATAGGCGGTTCCCAAATAGAATGGTAAAGTTTATACTCCCCCCACCAACAAGCATCAATACATGGCTTGCTCGAAACAACGAGTGCCTCCAACTAACAATAGTCCCAGGGGGAGTTTTGTTTGCAATTATTTTGATTTGATTTGCATAAAGCATGGGACTGGGCATCCTGGTGACCAGACATTTTCTCGTGAATGAGGAGCGGAGTCCACTCCTCTTGAGAATAACCCGCCTAACATGGAAGATACGGACAACCCTAGTTGATACATGAGCTATTCGAGCATACAAAACAGAATTTCGTTTGAAGGTTTAGAGTTTGGCGCATACAAATTTACTTGGAGCGGCAGGTAGATACCATATATAGGTAGGTATGGTGGACTCATATGGAATAACTTTGGGGTTTATGGGATTGGATGCACAAGCAGTATTCCCGCTTAGTACAGGTGAAGGCTAGAAAAAGACTGGGAAGCGACCAGCTAGAGAGCGACAACAGTCATGAACATGCATTAAAATTAATCAACACCGAATGCAAGCATGAGTAGGATATAATGCACCATGAACATAAATATCGTAGAGGCTATGTTGATTTTGTTTCAACTACATGCGTGAACATGTGCCAAGTCATGCCACTCGAATCGTTCAAAAGAGGATACCACCCTATCATACCACATCACAACCATTTTAATAGCATGTTGGCACACAAGGTAAACCATTATAAGCTCCTAGCTAATTAAGCATGGCATAAGCAACTATAATCTCTAATTGTCATTGCAAACATGTTTATTCATAATATGCCGAATTAGGAACGATGAACTAATCATATTTACAAAAACAAGAGAGGTCGAGTTCATACCAGCTTCTCCCATCTCAATCAGTCCATCATATATCATCATAATTTCCTTTCACTTGCACGACCGAACGATGTGAATAATAGTAATAGTGCACGTGCATTGGACTAAGCTGGAATCTGCAAGCATTCAATAAACAGGAGAAGACAAGGCAATATGGGCTCTTTTGTTAGATCAACAATAATGCATATAAGAGCCACTTTAACAATTTAATTCTGGTCTTCTCCTATCGACCCCCAAGGAAAAGAAAAGAAATAAAACTATTTACACGGGAAAGCTCCCAACAAGCAAAAGAAGAACAGGAAATATTTTTGGGTTTTCTTTTTAATTACTACTACAAGCATGGAAATTAAAACTAGCTAAAAGCTACAACTAATTTTTTTGATTTTTCTTAAGGTTTATTAAACACACAAGAAGAAAGCATAAAAAGAGAAAATAAACTAGCATGGATATTACAGTGAAAGAGTATGAGCACCGACATCTAGCAATGAGTGTGTGAACATGAATGTAATGTCGGTGAGAAATACATACTCCCCCAAGCTTAGGCTTTTGGCCTAAGTGGGTTTATTGCCACGGATGGCCCGGCGGATATCCAAAGTTGTAACTGGGGTCGTACTGTGATGGATACTCAGATTGCCACTGGCTGGCAATCACCTTCGGATCCCATTGGTAATCAGACTGTCATGGAGGATCAAATTGTGGTTTCGGCTCTCGCTCTGCAGCTGATGTAGGGTTCCGGTAGGCGTGAATGCCCTCGAACGGAACAAGGTACTTGCCTGCAGATAAATCAAACAAGGAAGGAGCAGGTAGGGTAATAGTCTCAGCATCATGTTTATCAAAGAGCAATTTGTATTTAAGCTCCCTTTCCCTATTCTTTACAATAAAATCATGCGCTACCATACTCTTATAATCTAAATAAGCAGTAGGCAACAATTTTTCTTCTTTTTCATAGTGCCTAACAGGTATGTTATAGTATGCAGCAAGGCGTGAAGCATAGACACCTCCAAAGATGGGGCCCTTTATACGGTTCAGACTTAACCATTTGGCAATAATACTGCCCATACTAACAGAGTCGTCACGGAATAAACCATGGAACAAAATAATAATATTAGGAACACTAAGGTTTCCACAGTTTCCGCGAGCAATTAAGCAACGACTTGCAAATATTGCAAAGTAGCGTAAAACAGGAAAATGTATGCTAGTGATTCTTGCATCGGAAACCTTCCTAGTTTCCCCTACAGTAATAATGTTAATAAACCCGTCCACATCTTTACGATGTGGTTCCTCTAAGCTACCCTCGAAAGGTATTTTGCAAACCCTGAAAAATTCATATAGTGACATCTTCTTAACCACATCATATAAATGAAACTCTACTGAAGGAGGTGATTCCTTAGGATAATAGTAGAAGTTTTGCACAAAAGTATTGGTGAGTAAGAGATATTGTTCGCGTTGGTCGCAGAGGAAGTCGGTGAGGCCTGCATTCTTAGCCAATTCATAAAAATCATCATAAATCACGGCTGCTCTCAAGAAATCATTGGAAGGCCATTCACATGGCCGAACCTCCGCGGTGCGAGGCAGATTATATTTGGGCCTCTCTGCTTCTTAATTTTGATTTTCCTTTGAGCTTCGGCTCGATGAGCCCCTCAAAAATCTCTTCATTATTTTCTGAAAAATTCTGAAATTTTTAGTAACTTCAAATAAAAGTAAACCAAACTCAACAAAATTGATAGCAACTACTCCTACAAGTGCCTAGAGCCTATATCCTGCATTAGAACTTCTTGGAACCATATAAATTTGATATGCAAGCTCAAGAACATGGTCACCTAGGCATCACAAATTTTCAATGAATAAAGCACTAGAACAAAATCTAATTGGACCAATGGAGGAGTCACATACCAAGGAACATTCCCCTCAAAGCAGTTTTGTGAGAGGTGCTTTGAGCAAGGAGATCGAAAATCGCAGCAAAATGAGCTAGAACTCGTGCTTGAGCTGGCTGGTGATTTTTTTTGGGAGGAAGAAGAAGTGTGTGGGTGCAGGAATAAGTGGAGGGGAGCCGCCGTGGGCCCGCGAGGCAGGGGGTGCGCCTTGTAGGGGTGGGTGCGCCCTGGACCCTCGTGCCGAGGTGCTTGCTCACCCTGCTGTGTTCTCGGTGCCAGATATTCTCAAATATTCCAAAAAAATCATATTTAAATTTCAAGGCATTTGGAGAACTTTTATTTTCGGGGTATTTTTATTGCATGGATAATTCAGAAAACGGACAGAAATTACTATTTTTGCTTTATTTAATATAAATAACAGAGAGTAAAAGGAGGGTACAGCGAGTTGTGTTTTCTAAATTCATCCATCTCATGCCCATCAAAAGGAATCCACTAACAAGGTTGATCAGGTCTTGTTAACAAACTCATTCCGAATAACATGGAACCGGAGAATTTCCGAATAACACTAGGTTACCTCAAAGGGGATATGCACATCCCCAACAATAAGAATATCATATTTCTTCTTGACAGTAGGTAGTGGAAATTCAAAACCTCCAAAAATAATCGATGACCAATAGAGTTTATGCTATGAACTTGAGGTTGTTTCCTCGAAAAGTGTATCGTATGCTCATTGCCATTAACATGAAAAGTGACATTGCCTTTGGTGCAATCAATAACAGCCCCTGCAGTATTCAAAAAGGGTCTTCCAAGAATAGTAGACATACTATCGCCCTCGGGAATATCAAGAATAACAAAGTCCGTTAAAATAGTAACGTTTGCAACCACCACAGGCACATCGTCGCAAATACCGACATGTATAGCAGTTGATTTATTAGCCATTTGCAAAGATATTTCAGTAGGTATCAACTTGTTCAAATCAAGTCTACGATATAAAGAGAGAGGCATAACACTAACACCGGCTCCAAGATCACATAAAGCAGTTTTAACATAGTTTCTTTTAATGGAGCATGGTATAGTTGGTACTCATGGATCTCCTAGTTTCTTAGGTATTCCACCCTTAAAAGTATAATTAGCAAGCATGGTGGAAATTTCAGCTTCCGGTATCTTTCTTTTATTAGTAACAATATCTTTCATGTACTTAGCATAAGGATTCATTTTGAGCATATCAGTTAATCGCATACGCAAAAAGATATGTCTAATCATTTCAGCAAAGCGCTCAAAATCCTCATCATCCTTTGTCTTGGATGGTTTAGGAGGAAAAGGCATGGGTTTCTGAACCCATGGTTCTCTTTCCTTACCGTGCTTTCTAGCAACAAAGTCTCTCTTATCATAACGTTGATTCTTTGATTGTGGGTTATCAAGATCAATAGCAGGTTCTATCTCTACATCATTATCATTGCTAGGTTGAGCATCAACATGAACATCATCATTAACATTATCACTAGTTTCATGTTCATTACCAGATTGTGTTTCAGCATTAGAAATAGAAATATCATTGGGATTCTCAGGTGTGCCAATAAAAGGTTCACTAGAAGCATGCAAAGTCCTATCATTTTTCTTTTTCTTCCTTTTAGAAGGACTAGGTGCATCAATATTATATCTCTGAGAATCTTGCTCAATTCTCTTAGGATGGCCTGCAGGATACAAAGGTTCCTGAGTCATTTTACCACCTCTAGTCATAACTCTAACATCATTATCATTTTTCTTATTATTTAATTCATTGAGCAAATCATTCTGAGCTTTAAGTACTTGTTCTATTTGAGTGGTAACCATAGAAGCATGTTTACTAATGAGTTTAAGTTCACCTTTAACTCTAGACATATAATCACCCAAGTGTTCAATCATATAAGAATTTTGTTTCAATTGTCTACCAAAATAAGCATTGAAGTCTTATTGCTTAACCATAAAGTTATCAAACTCATCCAAACATTGGCTATCAAACTTAGTAGGAGGGATTTCAGCTTTATCATATCTATAGAGAGAATTTACCTTTACTACCTGTGTCGGGTTATCAAGACCATGTGTTTCTTCAATAGGTGATGGATTAAAACCATATATTTCTTCAGCAGGCGGTAAATTCTTAACATCTTCAACTTTAATACCCTTTTCTTTCATGGATTTCTTTGCCTCTTGCATATCTTCAGGACTGAGAAATAGAACACCCCTTTTCTTCGGAGTTGGATTATGAGTTGGTTCAGGAATTGGATCAGGAAGTGTCCAATTATTTTCATTAGTCAACATATTATTCAATAGAATTTCAGCTTCATCTGGTGTTCTTTCCCTGAAAACACAACCAGCACAACTATCCAGGTGGTCTCTAGAAGCATCGGTTAGTCCATTATAAAAGATATCAAGTATTTCATTTTTCTGAAGAGGATGATCAGGCAAAGCATTAAGTAATTGGAGAAGCCTCCCCCAAGCTTGTGGGAGACTCTCTTCTTCAATTTGCACAAAATTATATATATCCCTTAAAGCAGCTTGTTTCTTATGAGCAGGGAAATATTTAACAGAGAAGTAATAAATCATATCTTGGGGCCTACGCACACAACCAGGATCAAGAGAATTAAACCATATCTTAGCATCACCCTTTAATGAGAACAGAAATATTTTAAGGATATAAAAGTAGTGAGTTCTCTCATCATTAGTGAACAGGGTGGCTATATCATTTAATTTAGTAAGATGTGCCACAACAGTTTCATATTCATAGCCATAAAAAGGATCAGATTCAACTAAAGTAATTATCTCAGGATCAACAGAGAAATCATAATCCTTATCAGTAACAAAGATTGGTGAAGTAGCATAAGCAGGATCATATTTCATTCTAGCATTCAGAGTTTTTTGTTTCAGCTTAGCTAATAATTTCTTAAGATCACTCCTATCATTGCAAGCAAGAAAATCTCTAGCAGTTTCTTCATCCATAACATAGCCCTCAGGCACAATAGGTAATTCATATTTATTGGGAGAGCCTTCATCATCACTTTCATCAATATTATCAGTTTCAATAATTTCATTCTCTCTAGCCCTAGCAAGTTGTTCATCAAGAAATTCACCAAGTGGCACAGTAGTATCAAGCATAGAAGTAGTTTCATCATAAGTATCATGCATAGCAGAAGTGGCATCATCAATAACATGCGACATATCAGAATTAATAGCAGAAGCAGGTATAGGTGTCGCAAGCTTACTCAAAACAGAAGGTGAATCAAGTGGAGAGCTAGATGGCAGTTCCTTACCTCCCCTCGTAGTTGAGGGATAAATTTTTGTTTTTTCATCTTTCATGTTCTTCATAGTGACCAGCAGATATAAATCCCAAGTGACTCAAAGAATAGAGCTATGCTCCCCGACAACGGCGCTAGAAAATAGTCTTGATAACCCACAAGTATAGGGGATCGCAACAGTTTCCGAGGGTAGAGTATTCAACCCAAATTTATTGATTCGACACAAGGGGAGCCAAAGAATATTCTAAAGTATTAGCAGCTGAGTTGTCAATTCAACCACACCTGAATAAGTTAATATCTGCAGCAAAGTATTTAGTAGCAAAGTAATATGATAGTAGTGGTAACTGTGGTAAAAAGTAATGGTAGAAAAAGTAATATTTTTGGTATTTTGTAGTGATGATAACAATAGCAACGGAAAAGTAAATAAGCGAAGAACAATATATGGAAAGCTTGTAGGCAATGGATCGGTGATAGAGAATTATGCTGGATGTGGTTCATCATGTAACTGTCATAACATAGGGTGACACAGAACTAGCTCCAATTCATCAATGTAATGTAGGCATGTATTCCGAATATAGTCATACGTGCTTATGGAAAAGAACTTGCATGACATCTTTTGTCCTACCCTCCCGTGGCAGCGGGGTCCTAGTGGAAACTAAGGGATATTAAGGCCTCCTTTTAATAGAGTACCGGACCAAAGCATTTACACAAAGTGAATACATGAACTCCTCAAACTACGATCATCACCGGGAGTGGTCTCGATTATTGTCACTTCGGGGTTGCCGGATCATAACACATAGTAGGTGACTATAGACTTGCAAGATAGCATAAAGAACTCCCATATATTCATGAAAACATAATAGGTTCAGATCTGAAATCATGGCACTCGGGCCCTAGTGACAAGCATTAAGCATAGCAAAGTCATAGCAACATCAATCTCAGAACATAGTGGATACTAGGGATCAAACCCTAACAAAACTAACTCAATTACATGATAAATCTCATCCAACCCATCACCGTCCAGCAAGCCTACGATGGAATTACTCACGCACGGAGGTGAGCATTATGAAATTGGTAATGGAGGATGGTTGATGATGACGACGGCGATGGATTCCTCTCTCCGTAGCCCTGAACGGACTCCAGATCAGCCCTCTCGAGAGAGTTTAGGGCTAGGCGGCGGCTCCGTATCGTAAAACGCGATGAATCCTTCTCCCTGATTTTTTTCTCCCCGAACACGAATATATGGAGTTGGAGTTGAGGTCGGTGGAGCTCCAGGGGGCCCACGAGGCAGGGGGGCGCGCCCCCCAGCCTCGTGGCTAAGGTGTGGGCCCCTGGCCTTGATTGTTTCGCCAGTATTTTTTATTATTTCCAAAAGTAATCTCCGTGGAGTTTCAGGTCATTCCGAGAACTTTTGTTTCTGCACATAAATAACACCATGGCAATTCTACTGAAAAAAGCATCAGTCCGGGTTAGTTCCATTCAAATCATGCAAGTTAGAGTCCAAAACAAGGGCAAAAGTGTTTGGAAAAGTAGATACGACGGAGACGTATCAGCTGGCGAGGGTGATAAGCAGAAATACCGTATGGTGATTTGGACTGACGTCTGCAAAGCTAGGGACCAAGGCGGCCTCGGCATAATGTCCTCCAAACGCATGAACCTGGCTCTCCTCACACGATGGCTATAGTGCATTGTGAATGGCGAGGGTGGCCTGTTGTTGCAAATCATCCGGACCAAATACCTACGCGGTCAACCTCTTGCCTTCTGCATGAGGACGGGAGGCTCCTAGTTCTGGCAGTCCATCATCCAGCTGCTCCCAGTTCTCCGCATCAGAACCTCCATCTCGGTTGGCTCTGGGACTTCTAGCATGTTTTGGTTCGACCGATGGGCTGGGGACTGCCCCTTCGCTGCCAGGTTCCCAGATCTGTTCTCCATTGCGGTGGAGCCTAGGATATATGTCGAGTCGGCCCTTATTGACTTAGGGTGTCTCGCGTTTTGGCGGCCATTTGGGCCCCCGGAAATAGCCTCCTGCCATGAGCTCTTGGAGGTCGTTGCCCTCCACGAGCCTGATTTGTCGCAGCCTCATGACCGCCTATCCTAGCGCCTCGAGCCCTCGGGCCGGTTCTCCATGAAGTCCCTATACTAGGCCATCGCTCCTCCCCTGGACCGGTGGCCCTTGAGATGATCTGGGCTATCCGTGTGCCCCTCAAGATCAGGATCTTCATGTGGCAATGGATCCGCGGCCGACTCCCCTTCGGCGTTGAGGTGTTAAAACAAAATGGCCCGGGCGATGGGATGTGTCCCCTCTGCGGGAGGAGGAAACCTTGAATCACATCTTCTTCTCGTGCATTTCCGCACAGTTCCTCTGGAGCTGCCTCCATGAAGTGGTTAGGGGTAGTTGGCGTAACACCAACTTCCCAGACCTCCTTGCCGAGGTCCAGTCCTCTCCCCCATTGGGCCGCCACATTAGGTGGCTGCTCATTGGGGTCCTCGCTTGGACGCTCTAGACCGTGCGTAATAAGCTTGTCATCCAACGCGTGCCTCTTCGACGTGCCACTGACGCAGTGTTCAAAATGTGTGGTTATTTGTAGCTTTGGTGGCCGCTTAGCCGCATCCAGGACCGGGACGCCATCAACACCATCATTGTCGACCTTCGCATGATGGCTCTCCGATTGGCTCCACCTCCTCCTCCTCCACCACCTGAGCCGGATTAGCTTCTTAGTCGTGGTGTTTCCGCCTTTGTTTTCCTTTTTAGGGATTGCTGAGTTGTTCCCTCAATAGAACCCTATTATACTCTATGTTGTGTGACTGAGTGTGTGTGTGTGGGTGGGTGTGCTCTTGGATACTTTGTGGCTGTGGTGGTTTTCTATATTTATAAAGCGGGGCGAAAACCTTTTTCGGTAACCTAAACAAGAGAATGCCAAAATTGTTGGGGAACACAGTATTTCAAAAAAATTCCTACGATCACGCAAGATCTATCTAGGAGATGCATAGCAATGAGAGGGGAGAGTGTGTCTACGTACCCTCATAGACCGAAAGCGGAAGCGTTGAGTAACGCTGTTGATGTAGTCGAACGTCTTCGCGATCCAACCGATCAAGTACCGAACGCACGGAACCTCCGCGATCTGCACACGTTCAGCTCGGTGACGTCCCTCAAACTCGAGATCCAGCTAAGGACGAGGGAGAGTTTCATCAGCACGACGGCGTGTTGACGGTGATGAAGTTACCAGCGTAGGGCTTCGCCTAAGCACTACGACGATATGACCGAGGTGTGTTTCTGTGGAGGGGGCACCGCACATGGCTAAAACGATTGTTAACTTGTGTGTCTATGGGGTGCCCCCTCCCCCATATATAAAGGAGGGGGCCGGCCACCCTCATGGTGCGTCCCCAAGGGGGGATTCCTACTCCTACTAGGAGTAGGTTTCCCCCCTTTCCTAGTCCTGATAGGAGGGGGGAGGAAGCGGAAGAGGAGAAGAAGGAAAGGGGGCCCGACCCCCTCCCAATTCGGATTGAGCTTGGGGGTGCGCCCCCACCTCTTGGCCGCCTCCTCTCTCTTCCATTAAGCCCCCGGGGGGTTCCGGTAACCCTCCCATACTCCAGTGTATGTCCGAACTCATCCGAAACCATTCCGGTGTCCAAACATAACCTTCCAATATATCAATCTTCATGTCTCGGCCATTTTGAGACACCTCGTCATGTCCGTGATCACATCCAGGACTCGAAACTACCTTCGGTACATCAAAACACATAAACTCATAATACCGATTGTCATCGAAGGTTAAGCGTGTGGACCCTACGGGTTCGACAACTATGTAGACTTGACCGAGACTCATCTCCTGTCAATAACCAATAGCGGAACCTGGATGCTCATATTGGTTCCTACATATTCTACGAAGATCTTTATCAGTCAAACCGCATAACAACATAGTTGTTCCCTTTGTCATTGGTATGTTACTTGCCCGAGATTCGATCGTCGGTATCATCATACCTAGTTCAATCTCGTTACCGACAACTCTCTTTACTCGTTCTGTAATGCAACATCTCGTAACTAACTCATTAGTCACATTGATTGCAAGGCTTATAGTGATGTGCATTACCGAGAGGGCCCAGAGATACCTCTCCGACAATCAGAGTGACGAATCCTAATCTCGATCTATGCCAACTCAACATACACCATCGGAGACACCTGTAGAGCATCTTTATAATCACCCAGTTACGTTGTGACGTTCGATAGCACACTAAGTGTTCCTTCGGTATTTGGGAGTTGCATAATGTCATAGTGATAGGAACATGTATAAGTTATGGATAAAGCAATAGCAATAAACTAAACGATCATAGTGCTAAGCTAATGGATGCACTACAAAAAAAAGACACATCCGTGACATTTTGGGCCGAACGAAAAAAATTTCTGTCATACATATGACACTTCTATGACGATAATTGTGACAAAACCTGGTATCATCAAAGATGTGGCGGGCTCCTACTTCTATGACAAAAAATCATGACAGAAAATGGGCTTTTCGTCCTGGGCGGGCCGGAGACGCAGCTGCATGACATTCTTTGGGCCATCCATGACGAAAAAAACCGTGGTAGAAGCAAGGGCGAGGAAAATTTCGGGGAGTTCCCGATTACGGTGGGAGGTCGGGGGCCGAGCGATGCGCGCTTCTCTCGTACACGTACGCACGGGTGTGCGAGGCGTTGGCTCTAACTGAACCCAAGCGAGGCGTTGGGCTCTAACTGAACCCGAGCGATTGCACTGCAGGCTACACGTTACTAAACCCGAGCGATCGATCGATGGCTGTTAATTGAACCCGAGCGATCGATCGATGGCTGTTAATTGAACCCGATCGAGCGATTCCTTCGCTACTGCTGCTAACTGAAGCCGATCGATGCTGCCTCTGGATGAACAGTGAGCGTTGCAAGGGGGGTTGGATGAATAGTTCCCGATGGGGGTGGATGAACAGGACCCCGATCGATCGAGCCGGTTGGGGCTGGATGAACAGGACCCAGTGGAGGGCTGGATGAACAGGACCACCCCGTGGAGGGCAGGATGAACAGTAGATGGTGGAGGGCAGGATGAACAGTAGCTCATGGAGGGGTGGTTGAACAGGAGCCCGCGGAGAGGGCTGGTTGAACAGTAGCCGGTGGAGTAGCGCGCGGTGGAGGCTGGATGAACAGGAGCCCGTGGATGAACAGTCGCAGGTGGAGGCTGGAGGAGGTCGACGGTGGATGAACAGTAGCTCGTGGAGGCTGGAGGGGGTCGACGGTGGAGATGAACAGTATCTCGTGGAGTCCCGTTTTGCGGTACGCCACACCCCTCCCAATGAACAGGACCCCCGTTTCGACCGTAGCGCTCCAACACAAGTCTGTTTCCTCCGTTTTGCGGTACGCCACACCACTCCCGATGAACAGGACCCCCGTTTCGACCATAGGAGGTCCGTTTCCTCCGTTTTGCGGTACGCCAGACCCCTCCCGATCAACAGGACCCCGTTCCAAACATAGGAGGTCCGTTTCCTCCATTGTGCGGTACGCCAGGCCTCGTTTCCATCGCCTATTCCGTCCAAGCCCTCCCGATGAACACGACCACGCATTCCGTTCCGACCCAGCCGGTTGGCTCCCACGCGTTCCGTTGCCTCCCGATGAACACGACGCATTCCGTTGCCTCCCCATGAACACGACGCATTCCGTTGCCTCCCCATGAACATGACGCATTCCGTTGCCTCCCCATGAACACGACGGCAACGTTGTTTCTCCGTTCCGACCCAGCCATGTACACGAGCCCTAGCCATACGTATGCGCGAGTAGACATTCGAGACCCCGCCCGTATGTACCCATACTTGGCCGTATTTTCTTTATTGCACCCTGGCCACTGTGCGTACTTGTACATGCTACGTGCGCGCCTCTACTACGACACGTGTGCGCCTTTACATCGACCAGTAGGTACGTACACGTTCGTGACCAGAATTACAACTCTACGTGCGCTTCGACCAGGTGGGTCCCGACTGTCAGGCACTTCCTTGCCTGCGAAGATATAGCTGGTGGGTCCCAGCAGTCAGGGGGCGAATCGTTTTTTTTTTCGGACGCACTTCCTTGCGTGCGAAGATGTAGCTGGTGGGTCCCAGCAGTCAGGGGGAAACGTTTTTTCGCGAAATATAGTGGCCCGTCCGATGGGTCCCAGCTGTCAGGTGGAGGAATCATTATTTTCCGCGTAATAAGGAGGCACTTCCTTGTTGCGGCCGTGGACCTAGCTGTCAGCCTCTCCACGTACAGTCAACGTCTGATGGAATTCGTTCCTTGACCACGTTGACCACGCCGCGCCGAGAGCACCAGGGCGGTGGACGGCGGCGAGGCCTAGGAAGGGGACGACACGGAGGCAGGGAAGACTCGGCAGTTGTTTCCCACGCGGAGAGGAGTACGACTGTACGAGGGTTTACTGGTTCGTCTGCCGTCGCCGGAGAATAACAGCATGTGTGGGTGAGTAGAGGGATGGCTAGGCCAGCGATGGGAGTACGGTCGGGCGGTGAGGCCTGCGCGGCAGCACAGCCGGCCGCGAGGAGGAGGGAGCGGGCAGTCCCGCCGGCGCTTATTTGAGCGGCTGGAGCAGGAAGAGCAGAGATTGAAGAAGCACGACGGCCGTTGGATGGACATCCAACAATCAGTGCTTATGCATCAACCTTTTTTAGGAAAGCCTCAAATCTGTGGAAAACAGCATACAGCACATCTGCCATTATTTCTAATAATTTATAGCCCATTTGCTAATACTTAAGGTTTTTTTGGAGCCCATATTCTTTTTGTTAGCATTACAGCGCATATTGTGGCAACGGTTAAAAAATTGTATGAAATTTTGCATATTTTGGTGCGGTCCGAACTGTTTTTAATCCCGAAATTTCGACTCACATTCAAACTGATTTTAAAAATAAATGTATATCAATATAAAATCCAACAAATTCTTCATAAAAATTAATGTAATTTAAAATCTTAAAATGAAAAAAAAGATATTTGAAACTAATTGCCGGTTTGATGTGTTTTAAAAATGTACAACCCATTTCTCATTACTGATGGGCCATTTTCTCGACCAGCCGAATGAAAGCTCTCCTCGTCTTGAAAGATTTGCAGCCCAACAGGCCTGGCAAAGCGACTTACTTGGCAAATCACAAAAAAACTAGGCTGTGGCCGTGGACCCAGCTGTCAGCCTCTCCACGTACAGTACTCTTCCGATGGAAGTCGTTCCTTGACCATGTTGACCACGCCGTGCGGAGAGCACAACGGCGGTGGACGACGGCGAGGCCTAGGAAGGGGACGACGCGGCAGTGGAAGCCCGCGCGGAGAGGACTACGAGGGTTCACTAGTTCAGCTGTGGTGTGAGGCTGCCGTCGCCGCAGGGCCTGGCCAGCGGTGGGAATAGTAGGGGGCGGTGAGGCCTCTGCGGCAGCACAGCCGACCACGGGAGGCAGGAGCATGCGGCATGACCGGCGTTGCTTTGGGCGGCTGGAGCAAGAAGACCACAGGTTGAAGAAGCACTACGGCCGTTGGATGGACATCGTACGGTCACTGGAGCTAGAATCGTTCATATTGACTAAGTTGACAAAGCCCTTCGTCCCCGTCAACTTAGTAGGCCCACAAGTCAGCCTCCCAGCAAGGTGGGTCCCAGCTAGCCAGGGGAGTATTCATTTTTTTGTGCATAATAAGGAGGCACTTCCGGTGGGTCCGAGATGACAGCGGGGGGGACATTTTTTCGCGAAATACGGTGGCCCGTCCGGTGGGACCCAGCAGTCAGGGGGAAACGATTTTTTTCGCAAAAAACTGGTGGCCCGTCCGGTGAGTCCCCGTTGTCAGGTGGAGGAATAATTATTTTGCACGTAATAAGGAGGCACTTCCTTGCTACGGCCGTGAACCCAGCTGTCAGCCTCTCCATGTACAGTCCACGTCCGATGGAAGCTGTTCCTTGACCACGTTGACCACACCGCGCCGAGAGCACCAGGGCGGTGGACGACGGCAAGGCCTAGGAAGGGTACGACGCCGAGCTGGGGAAGACGCGGCAGTGGATGCCCACGCGTAGAGGAGTACGAGGGTTCACTGGTTCGCTACGGTGTGAGGCTGTCATCGCCGCAGAATAACAGGGGGTGTGGGTGAGTAGAGGGATGGCCTGGCCAGCGGTGGGAGTAGTAGGGGGCGGTGAGGCCTCCTCTGCATCGCAGCCGGCCACGGGAGGCAGGAGCACGAGGCACGACCGGTGCTGGTTTGGGCGACTGGAGCAAGAAGACCAGAGGTTGAAGAAGCACTACGGCCATTGGATGGACATCGTACGGTCACTGGAGCTAGAATCGTGCATATTGACTAAGTTGACAAAGCCCTCCGTCCCCGTCAACTTAGTAGGCCCACAAGTCAGCCTGCCACTAAGGTGGGTCCCAGCTAGCGGGGGATATTCATTTTTTGTGCGTAATAAGGAGGCACTTCTGGTGGGTCCGAGCTGACAGCAGGGGGAACGTTTTTTCGCGAAATACGGTGGCCCGTCGAGTGGGTCCCAGTAGTCAGGGGCAAACATTTTTTTCGCGATATACTGGTGGGCATCCGGTGGGTCCCTGCTATGAGGTGGAGGAATAATTATTTTCCGCGTAATAAGGAGGCACTTCCTTGCGGCTGCCGTGGACCCAGCTGTCAGCCTCTCCACGTACAGTATTCTTCCGATGTAATTTGGTCATTGACCACATTGGCCACGCCACACTGACAGCACCATGGCGGTGGACGATGGCAAGGCCTAGGAAGGGGACGACGCGGAGCTGGGGAAGACGCGGCAGTGGATGCCCACGCGGTGAGGAGTACGAGGGTTCACTCTTTCGGCTGCGCTGTTGTCGCCGCAGAATAACAGGGGATGTGGGTGAGTGGAGTGGAGGGATGGCCTGGCCAGCGATGGGAGTAGTATGGGGGCGGTGAGGCCTCCGCGGCAGCACAGCCGGCCACGGGAGGCAGGAGCAGGCGACACGACCGGCGCTGCTTTGGGCGGCTGGAGCAAGAACACTAGAGGTTGAAGAAGCACTACGGTCGTTGGATGGACATCATACGGTCAGTCGAGCTAGAATCGTGCATATTGACTAAGTTGACAAAGCCCTTCGTCCCCGTCAACTTAGTAGGCCCACTATACTGGGTCCCAGCTAGCAGGGGCGTATTCATTTTTTTGTCCATAATAAGGAGGCACTTCCTTGCGTACGAATATATAGCTGGTGGGTCCGAGCTATCAGCGACGGTAACGTTTTTTTCGCGAAATACAGAGGCCGTTTCGGTGGGTCCCAGATGTCAGGTGGAGGAAATCATTATTTTGCGCGTAATAAGGAGGCATTTCCTTGCGTGCGGCGTGGACCCAGCTGTCAGCCTCTCCACGTACAATCCACTTCATATGCATGTCGGTCGTTGACCATGCTGACCACGCCACGCCAAGAGCACCAGGGCGGTGGATGATGGCGAGGCCTAGGAAGGGAACGACACAGAGGCAGGGAAGACTTGGCCATTGTTTTTGTTTCCCACATGGAGGGGAGTACGACTGTACAAGGGTTTACTGGTTCGTCTGCCGTCGCCGGAGAATAACAGGAGGTGTGGGTGAGTAGAGGGATGGCTAGGCCAGCGATGGGAGTACGGTGGGGCGGTGAGGCCTGCGCGGCAGCACAGCCAGCCGCGGGGAGGAGGGAGCAGGTAGTCCCGCCGGCGCTTGTTTGAGCGACTGGAGCAGGAAGAGCAGAGATTGAAGAAGCACGACGGCCGTTGCATGGACATCCAACAGTATACAGGCCATCTGTGGAAAGCCTCAAATCTATGAAAAACAGCATACAGCCCATCTGCCATTATTTCAAATAATTTACAGCCCATTTTCTAATTCTTACGGGTTTTTTTGGAGCCCATATTCTTTATGTTAGCATTACAGCCCATATTGTGGCCACGGTTAAAAAATTATACGAAATTTTCCATATGTCGGTGCGGTCTAAACTGTTTTTAATCCCGAAATTTTGAGTCACATTCAGACTGATTTTAAAAATAAATGTATATCAATATAAAATCCAATAAATTGTCCATGCATAAAATCAATGCAATTTAAAATCTCGAAATGAAAAAAAGATATTTGAAAATAATTGCCGGTTTGATGTGTTTTAAAAATGTACGTCGCATTTCTCATTACTGATAGGCCATTTTCTCGGCCAGCCGAATGAAGCTCTCCTCGTCTTGAAAGATTTGCAGCCCAGCAGGCCTGATAAAGTGACTTACTTGACAAATCACAAAAGAACTGGGCTAGCCATTTTCAGAAACAAAAAAAACTACTGGGCTGGTCTGTGGTAAACATAAAAGAAAAGGCTGTCTAGACAGGCTAGAGTGTCCCACACAGCCCAGTTGACACCCTGCTTCCGTCTCAAAAACAAATTAGATAAATGTAACTCCAATTATGGCGATTCATAAAAATGCCACTGCAATTTCCAATCTTTGAAAAATGCCACTGCAATTTTTGCAAACTTTGAAAAATGCCACTGCAGTTTGCAAATTTTGAAAAACGCCACTCCAGACTTCAAAAAATGCCACTAGAAATGGCAAGAAATGGCATTTTTTAAAGTTTGGAAATTGCAGTGGCATTTCTCGGATACACCAGATTTGGAGTGGCATTTATCAAATTAACCCAAAAAAATAACTGGGCGAGCTGCTGGGTCCCTGGTGTCAGCCGCTCGTTGTGCAATTCTCTCGTTTATTGACTATGTTGACAATGGCATGGGACCCAGATGTTAGAAATCCACTAGGAGGAGCCATTTTTTATTGGCTTGAAATAAGGAGGCACTTGCTTGCGTACTGCCATGACCTTGGCATGTCCCTGCTATCATCCTCTCCACGTACAGTACCAGTTAGTCGTGCTTCAAAACTGATTGGCACGCCATTAAAAAAATAAAGGTCGATAACTAATGGGGCACCTCGGGCCAACGCGGCCAGATCACATTTTGCACGAGAAATTACACACCATGTTTTGTTGACATGTGGTCCCGTTCCAACATATCAATGAGACGACGGCGAGTAGTAGGAGTATTTCCGAACGGACGTGTAGGCCGGGGCGCCTCTTCGTGAACCGTGGCAAACTCGCAACCATCCACCGACTCTTCGCCTTTCCCTCTCGATTTGGAACTGCTGTCACACGCTCTTCCTCTCCCTCCTCCATTTTCCTTCAGCCCTTCAGCCTTTCTTCTGCCATTGTTCGATCGTCTTCTCCATGGAGGGAACAGGCTGGAAACGATCTCGTTATTCTTTCCCCGACCTGAAAGATGACGTGGTGGAGAAACTCATTGATCGGTGTGACATCATCACCTCGGCTAGCATGGCAGGTTCGTTCAAGCCCATTCTCGACTCAACTAATAACATCATTACAAAGAACCCAAGAGTCATGGAGCGGTTTGATCTCCCCTATCTTCTTCGCCGTGACCCTGATGACTGGCGCCGGCACAACGGAGGCCTCGCCCTGTGCCAGTTGATGCCGCTTGATAATGATACGTATGATGTTAAGATGCCATCGCTTGAGGGCAAGGCTTGGGTGGGCGCAAATGGAGATTGGGTTGTTTACATTGTTTCCAACTGCGAGTGGGAACTTGTGAATGTGTACACTCGTCACCGGGTTCCACTTCCAAAAATCTCAGCACACTGCCTAGAGGTTGAGCACACCGGTAATGTACGCACGTTCAAATACGATCATGGTGACTGTCTTCTACGGAAGATAGCAATTTGTCGAGTTCCCAACCGCTCTTGGAATTACAACAACTATCAAGTTGTTGCTATCTTCGACAAGCTTGTTGCCGTCCTTCGTGGTTCGACTCGATGGATATTGCTCAAAAATCAGTTTCTGTACACGGATGAGTAATGTGATGCAATTCAATATGAGGGCCTTGTGTTTGCTGCCACCACTCGTGGCACTGTTTTTGCATGGCATCCTAGTAGTTTCGGTATGTTTGTCTTCCATCGTAATTATAATTGTTTCATCCACATGCATGCGGGTTAGCAAGTTTCCCTTTACTAATTAACCTTCTTCTTGTGTTTCCAAGGTCCTGTGAGCATCCCCCCACCTATACTTGAAAATTTTTATAACCAAGGGGGAGATGCCGATGGTGATGATCACGAGCAGCGCCCATATACTCTGTGGCGCCTGGCAACTAATTCCGATGGATCACCTCTTCTTGTGTGTATACAGCCCACTGATGATGTTACTGCTAAGGAAGTAGGTGTCTCCCATGGTCGCACTCTCCGGACCTATTCCAACACCCGTTGCATGGTATTCGGGATGGATACTAGTGTGCTAGCGCCAACTCCTTCTCCCTGGCACAAAATTGATAGTCTTGGAGAAAACTCGCTCTTCCTTGGACAAAACTATCCGATGATGGTGAAAGGCGATCCAACTGCTGTTGACACATATATGAGAAGCAACTGTGTCTATACCTCGGACATTTGGGTGGTTCCCTACCCTCGTACTGCTATAGTAGGCCACTTCAGCCTGGATGATCGGTCCTGCGTTGGTCTCCAGATCGACAATGGATGGCCCGTCCCAGAGAATCACTTGTGGTTCAAAGCAAGTGTTTCCAACGCCGCGAAATGGTTGAGTTGAAGTTCATTTCATGGCTTGTTATTTGTTGTGTGGTGAAAACTTTAGTATTTATAATGTATCCTCGTTCTCGATGTGGGTTGATGACCTGTTGTATGTAATAAAATGATATGCGTGTGATAAACTTACTAAATTTATGAATGGCTTTCGAGTCGCTTCTCTAAATTTGTACTAGCTTCACATGTTTCGCGCGTCGGGCGGGTGTTTTTACTGTAGCCATATGTTAATGTGTTCGTTGTACGTAACCAGCACCTCGAATCCTCCATACTAGTATACTATATACTAGTAGGAGTAAGTAGTAGGAGTAGTAGGGTGGCATGGGCCAGAACAAGCATTCACGTCCAGGAGTACGGCACACGCCACCACCACGACATACATCTGACACCATATTATTTCTTGGAGTCCGTGCTAGAGCAATCTCTTCAACCTCGTCATTTCTCTAACTTTAGCCATCGCGCGGCAGGCAAGGTGGGGGTTTGCCGATAGTCGGTTTCCTTAACTGCGGTCCCACTTGTAAGGCCAACTCCAACGCATGACCCCAAACGGACCTCCGTTTTGCACGAACTCCAACGATAATTTTGACTAGAAAAGCAAGACCAAAGAAAACAAGAACCACAAGAATACATTTTACTACTCCTGTAAGTTGGATTAGTGCCTTCTTGATGCATTCATTGTTGATCTGCGGAGGCTCGATCTTGCGTGCTTCTTTCTTCTTCGAGTGTAAAGAAGTAGACGTTGCTTCCTCGCATCTAGTCTCATGTCTAGCCTCTATTCTAGTAGGAGTATCAACAAGTGCACTAATCTCATCCGAGAGAAGAACCGAAGATTTGGTCGGGTTCTTCCTCCTTTTGCCGACACGTGGGACATCCAACATCCAGGTCGTGTCATGAAAGAAAATAGAGTGGTAGTTGAAGCCACGAGATGTGCATCTTGGGTTAAACTGTAAATAGAATCTTACTACTCTTGAGTAACTCCAAAAGCGGCCACCGAAGATCTTTATTGGATTTGTTTTTCATCACCAGCATGTCGAGGTGAAAGATGTGCAGGTTCAGTGGGTCCTCTTGCATTTTCACTGACATGTGGGGCCGCATGTGAGCAAACAGACGATGGGCCCCGCGCATCCGCTGGCTGGCTGAGAAGAGAGATAGAGGAGGGCCGAGCATGGACTATAGGAAATTTGTTCTACGTACCTCGATATAGGCTCGATATAGTGGGGTGGCATGGGCCATAACTAGCATTCATGTCTAGCAGTACGGCACATGCCACCCACACGAGTCCCATTCGACACCAATTTTCTTGGAGTCCGTGCTACAGCCATCTCTTCTCCCTCCTGTTTTCTCAGCCATCGCGCGGTGGGCAGGGTGGGGGTTTGCTGATAATCGGTTTGCTCAACTACGGTCCCACTTGTAAGTGAAAACGCAACACCGCACGCATTCCCGCTTGAGCGGCGTGCCGGACCAACCGTGTGGGGGTGCGACACGAACACGGCAGGCTTTTCCTTTTGAACTCGTAACTTGTAAAATTTGGTTCTGCTCCATGGCGCGACCGATAGATAGAAAATAATGATTTTGCCTAGAGTAATGAGAAGTTTGGTTCTGGTGCTGTTCATGCATGGAGTACGTACGAAAATTATGAAGTTGATGCGAAAGGTAAGATAATTACTGTAGTATCATATACTACTACATGGATTTGACGAAAAGATAAAAATACATACGGATCCATCAACGTTCAACGACATCCTCACGCCCTAGTGCGCTGGGTCACCAACCGACGTGTGAGGAGCAGCGGCGTTGGCGGCGAGCTCAACGTGCTTCTGAACAGTGCCGTCCAAGGTTGCCCTGCGCTCCAAGAAGGCCAGCGTCCTATCGTCCTCCTCTTGCATGTAGTAGTCCTTGTGGACGATTTGCGCGTAGACGTGGGTGATTATGTCGATGGTGTCTTGCTGCGCCAGGTGCTGCGCGGCGAGCGCGACCTCGAGGTTGACATTCTCCGGCGCGACGGCGGGCACTCGCAGGGCCACCAGTGCGTCGAAGAGGTTGTTACCATAGTGGCCGTTGAGGGTGCCGGGCATCGCAGAGCCTGGGCGCATTGGCTGGAGAATTACGTCAAAGTCGTCCGCAAGCTTCTTGACGATGGTGAACTTGTCGAGGAAACCGACGAGGACCTCGTCGAACAAGGAGACGAAGCTGTCGTCCAAGCGGCCCCTCGCCCTGGTGGCCTCAAGCAATACTACCTGGAGATGTTCCTCGGTGTCGGGCCACAGGCCGGCGTTGTGGACCATCTGGCACAGCCGGCTGATGCTCGCGCTCATCGCCTCCATGGGTCTAGCATAGCTTCTAGTCAACTGATCTTGCGATTCGAGTGATCACTCAGCCCTTGGTTAGCGTGCGTAGGTGTGTAGGATTTCATACTACTCCTCGGCCCTCTACTGCACCTGCCTTTGGCTGTATGATAGGTGGGCTAGCCACCCCCTGGGGCCACGTGTCATTCACCCAAAGGCAGTTGCCATAAGTCAATGAAGCTGCGTCCCCCTCCGTGCCGGTGCAGTATAGTCATCTCACCGGACCTCTAGTTGGGGCCAAACGAGAGAAGTTTGATGTTTACTGGTTTATTGGTCCCCTTTGCATTTTGCGCCAAGTTTTGACCTTTGATTTAACAAATAAAATGTTAATGCATGTAATCAAAAATGTTATGTAAGTCACCTTACGAAAACCAAATAATCCCAAAATACTTAGGCACGGTGCATTAACTCCCTCCTTGTTTCTTATTTCGTGACATATCAACCAATGAGAGATGTGGGCCGTGCATGCTTTCAATGACTTGAGACTACCAAACATGACATGCAATGTTTAGTTCATTGCATGTAATCCTATTAGTACTCTAGTTAGGAGTAGCAAAAAAACATTAAGTTCTCTCGCCGATAGGAAAAGAACACCATGTATTTATTTACAGAGGGAGTAGTACATTTTTGGTGACATGCATTACTAGATATTGCTAGTCAAATACTAAAATCCAGATGGACGTGGTAGTACTCCTAAATCCAGATGGTGGTGCTACTAGTACTAGTAGTAGTACTACCAATGTAGGAGTAGTAGTAGGAGTACTAGCACTGTACTATCCCGTTGGTAAAATTATTACGTGCTGCTCCTCACAGTGAAGTGACAAGACCCTGCGCCTGAGATGACACCTGAGTATAGGCGCCGTGTTCGGCATACCATAGTCAGCCTCACCGTTTGCAGTCAATATCATCATGGCTGTAGAGCTAGCCTGCTTACAACTAGCCCTGTTCGACATAATTTCCCGTGCGTAGATGCCCGTGCATTGCACGGAACACCAAGATTGGGGGTGGACGGCTCCAGCAGCGGCCATCGCGCCAGATTTTTCCACGGCCTTCTACTCCTAGATGTGGTGGGGAGGAGATGAGGCTGATTGTGAGAGACAAGGAGTTGTTTGTAAATAGGGAACAAGTGCGGGCATCTTTTTGCAAAAATGGAGAAGCTTGGTTTGTATGCGTCAGATCTAGGTCCGACGGCTATTGGTGAAAGATGGGAGGCACAACATCATCACCAACTCAGGACCTGTTTGATTCGCAGGATTTTGAAAATGCAGGAATAGGACATGGCAATATTACAAGTTTCAAACTGATATTACAAATGTTAGGAGTAATGTTGCACCTACGAAGAGGGAATTACTAGGAAGTTTACGTAAGAACTTTCTTTACTTTAGGTGGATGCAGCATTATCGTACAAACTAAAATCCACCGCCCTGACAAGTCACTAATGGGCAAATAAGTTTTTGAGTCTCTGGCCACTTGATGTTTCAAAAACAAATTCAGCTTCTGCGGAGAAATGAGCTCCACCGTGTACCCGCGCGGGTGTGGCTGGTCACGAAGCATGAGTACGTGCACGGTGCACCTATTCTCTTCTTGTATACGTACACCACCTACGTGGGGTTGTGTGAGGGAGATACAAACCTAGAGAGATATAGTGTGTGGGTTCTTGAGAGTTTTTTTGTGGGGGGTCAATCAAAAAATTTAACATATGCAATGTGTGTGAAATAGAGTCCTGGATATAACATATATATAGATGGGGCGATCCACAAGAAGAGAGTGGAGGTATCATCGGCTTGAGGTGTCCATAGAATCGAAGAGAGGGATGATGTGTCTGTGTGCGCGCGCGATCGATAAAGAGTGCCATCGAATTTGTGTGTGCCCACGTCAAAGATATAGAGTAGCTGGCCTACTGGAACGTGAGATGGGACATGTGCAATTTGTCTCGGTGGCATGGATACCTACCTGCAGCGCTCGACTATCGGTGTGTGGTGGGGGAAGAGGGAGGCCCAATTAACTATAGAGGTACAATGGCTGGTATATGTGTGGAGGAGGAGAGGGGCCTACCTCATGTATTAAGGAGATCGATCTGCCTCATGTATTAAGGGAGATCGATCGGCATCCATGCATAGGTGCAGGAGATGAATAAGGTTGGGAGAGAGACAGAGCTAGAGTGTTGGAGGGGGTGGTAGTGGAGTTGCTTCTAACAAATGGTGGGATAGGCTTGCTAGACAAACGGAGGGCATGCCCGCAATATCAATAAGAGAGGAGATGGCTGCTTGTTGTTTGTGCACGTGCATGTGAGAGACGGGTCAGGAGGCATGCACGAATGATGAGGGGGGACGATGTGGCTGTGGTAAGCAGACGTAACTACATAGGAAGATCAATCGCCCTTTGTAAGAGAATGGAGAGACATAACTTGTGAGGTACGTCGATCGATGGGGGGTAGTTAAAGTCGATCTAGGTATATGTTGGGAGATCGATCGGTATACATGCATGTGTGTGTTAGAAGCAAATGAGGCGCGAGATGAAGGATAGAGAGAGAGAGGGATGCATGTAGGAGGTGGTATGAGAGGCATACTATATCGAGGGGGAGGAGTGTGCGAGTACGAGAACGATGAAAAGAGTGGTGGGAGTGAGGCATGGACGGTGACAAGAGAAGAGGGGAAGCTTGTGTTTGTGCTAGGCACACCTGGCTAGAGAGGCATATCAATCAATGTGTGCCATAAAGAAGGAGCTAGGGGGCCTACACACACCGTGGGTGAACGACCTAAAGTGCAAAGACAAATTTGCCCGATGGAGCTAGAGAATGCTGAGGGAGGTGAGAGGGATGCGGGCGTGTGCATGCACAAGAGAAAGTTAGCGCTAGCTATGAAGATAAGAGGGTTGTGTGGGTGTAAAAGACGAATAGAGATCATATATACTTCATTATAAAAAGCGAATTCAGATATTTGAAGAATTTATCATAGTGTTTCAAACCGACGGATGTGTGAATATATATAACGGTGATACACATGGTGTGGTTATGAACATGGTATACTACATTTAATATATTTTATCTCTACTCTTATAAAAAATGGAGTTCTTGATGATGGTGTGCCTGCCATCATGCATTATAGGCCGTCTGATTTATATCCGGCGGATAGCAAGGAAACTATGATGGTTGAAGTTGGCAACAATCATGATTGTAGATTCTTATTGAAATAGAGAAACGAATTCAAATTTAGTTCGAATTGCAGCGGTAGTATAGACATTTGGAATGTACTAAAATCTTGGTATGATTAGGTTACATGCATTATACAGCAAGCGAAAAAATTTAATCGGAC